>NC_065535.1:67519861-67694861 GCF_932294415.1 Quercus robur
GGCTTGGATCTTGAGAAGATCAGGGCAATTACACAAAGATTCCCAGCTTTTGCCTACTATAGTTTGGAGGGAAAAATCAAGCCAGTGGTTGAGTTTCTTCTTGATCTTGGTGTACCAAAATCAGATATTCCCACCATCCTCAACAAAAGGCCTCAATTGTGTGGAATAAGTCTCTCTGAAAACCTTATACCCACTATGACTTTCTTAGAGAATTTGGGTGTGGACAAGAAACAATGGGCGAAGGTGATATACCGCTTTCCAGCACTTCTCACTCATAGCAGGCAGAAGGTGAAGACCACTGTAGAATTCCTTTGTGAGATGGGCCTCTCTGCAGAGAGCATTGGTAAGGTTCTGACACGCAGCCCAAACATTATAAGCTACAGTGTGGAGGACAAGTTACGCCCAACAGCTGAGTACTTCCTTTCGTTGGGGGTTGATGTTGCTGTTCTTCTCTTTCGTTGTCCACAAACTTTTGGTCTTAGCATTGAGGCCAATTTGAAGCCTGTGACTGAATTTTTCTTGGAGAGGGGATACAGCATTGAGGAAATAGGGACCATGATTTCAAGATATGGAGCTCTATATACCTTTAGCTTGTCCGAGAATTTAATACCAAAATGGGAGTTCTTTTTGACCATGGATTATTCAAAATCAGAGCTGGTGAAATTTCCTCAATATTTTGGTTATAGTTTGGAGGAGAGGATTAAACCAAGGTATGCCCTCGTGAAGGAGTCTGGAGTTTCATTGCTGCTGAACCAGGTTCTGTCACTGTCATATAGTGACTTTGAAAAGGTCTTGGATAAGAAAGTGAAGAAAATGCTCTCCAACAAGGATAAGAGTGGCAGCAGTGACCTTCGATCAGACAATGTACATTGAGACGTGTGCAGATATAACAGTATACGATACCCAATTTGAAGGATCATCGTGGGCGTGCAGTTATAGAAACAAGTATGATGCTTTTAAGTGGGCATTACAGTTGGTGTGTCTTGGTGTTTGAAAATTTGGATCATGTAAACGTATTTACTACTGAATTTGGAAACTCTAGGCATTTTTGTGCTG
The DNA here is from genome assembly GCF_932294415.1 of Quercus robur. NCBI lineage: Eukaryota > Viridiplantae > Streptophyta > Magnoliopsida > Fagales > Fagaceae > Quercus > Quercus robur. Next base: position 67,520,918 of record NC_065535.1, read on the forward strand.
TTATGAGATTTAATCAAGTTTCGGAGTACATTTTGGCACATAATGCTACATGCAGAAGGAATGAAGACGCAGCTATCATCCCTGGTCAGCTCCTTCTTCCCAAGGATTACCTGCTTTATGGTCCTGTATATGGACAAGGTTTTCTCTTTTGCATTACTCGATGGTGGGGCATCAAGGACTTAAATGGAGGCAGAATGATTGTTATTGAAATGAATCTGTTCTCATTTGCATAGCATAAAGTATTCCATTGCTGATTCATTGCATTTGAAATTTAGAAGTAACTAGTACCAACATTTTGTTATGTTTTTCATTTTACTTCCATTTTTCCATTTTGCCTTGTATACTCTTCCAGAGATGTAGCCTGGTTCAGCATTATCTATTCGTTATTATTGATAAAATGGCCTTTTTGACCGAATGCCTTATTGTCTTCATTTTGTAATAATACCATGATTCATTGACGATGTAACGATTCGGATGTTTTCGTATAACCATTTTTCTATTCTATTAAAGATACTATTTTTTTCCTTAAAAAAAAAAAAAAAATAATAAGGATACTATTTTTTTGGGCTAATAGCTAGTCTTGCTCACAACATAGCTTTGTGTGCCTCTCTAGTAATGCCTGGGGCCTAAAGCCATTTCCTCTCTCTGTTTTCTTCGGAAATGGTATTTTTTTTTTTTTAAATGGTATGTAAGGCATTAAATGATAGGTTTGGCAAATGGGTCAAGCTAATTGATGTGCAGGTCATATCAAGTTCAGATCAGAAGCGGGTCATCCATAGCGGTAGGGGTGGCAATTCGTGTTCGTGGATCGGGTTTGTGTCGTGTCAAGCTATGAGTATTCAGTTATATGGGTTGACTCAAACCCAACTTGTTTAGTAAACGTGTCAGAAATTTTCAACCCGAACACGACCTGTTTATTAAACAGGTCAAACCAACCCGACACGTTTAACTCGTTTAATTAACAAGTCATGTAGAGGTCAATACAAATGATCCATTTAATAATTTATTTGATGAATAGGTCATACCAAACCTATATAATTATTCTCAATTCTCATATATCTAAAATTAAAATACAATTTTAATTATAAATATAGTAATAAACATATAAAAACAACCATTAATTAAGCAATAATATCAAAATAATTAATAATTTTATAAACTAAATGGGTCAAACGGGTCAGACGGGTTTGCATGTTGAACACGAACACGATCCGTTTATTAAACGGGTTAGTCGTATCAACCTGAATATGACTCGAACCCATTTAGCCTCAACCCATAACCTGTTTATAAACGGGTCAATCGTGTCGGGTTCGTGACTCGTGTCAAATTTTGCCACCCCTACTTAGCGGATTATTAGCAAGTTGGGTCAATCATATTATTGGATCACCAGTATTTTTTCACATACAAGAAAAAAAAATTTTGAAAATTAGGCAGGGCAAATACTGCCTGTTCTTTTAATCCATGTAAAAAAAAAAAAAAAATTACCTAAGTCGGGTCAAGTATTTTTCTTCAAAGTTTGAGTTAGGTTATTGAGTGCAGGTTCAATTTTGCCAAGTCTAGCAAACGAGGCGAGTCAATTCTAATATTGTTTTATTTAATTTCATGTCTAACATAAGTTGAGTTCTAGCTCATATTACCTTGGTTCAATTTCTAATGACTCAGGCCAAGTATTTTTCTTCAAGTGTGATTAAGTTATTGAGTGTGGGTGCAATTTGCCAAGTCTAGTAAACAAGGTGAGTCAATTCTAATATTGTTTTATTTAATTTCAAGTCTATAACATAAGTTGAGTGTGCTCATTTTACATTGGTTCAATTTCTAATGAAGAAGCTTGAACTTTATTCACGTACTACTTGATTAATATATTCATTTTCATATATAGTAAAAGCATCATGATTATTTTTTTTTTTTTAACTTTTCACAAGTCTATATAATTTATAGTTAAATTACAATTGAAATTATATTTATTTGAATTAATTAAATTGAACGATTTTTGTTTATGGACTCATAAAAATGAATTCACTAACCTTATATTGTTAAAATTTATATACAAAATTTTTACTATAAAATGAACTATTTATATTATTAATAATTTGATTTATTATAAACTTAATAAAAAAATTTACAATTTAATCTCAAGTCTATTTAAGTATATTTTTATATACATATACATACAATCATGTAATATTATATATATTTAAATCAAATTTTATACTTATACATGCATTTGTGAATATAATATTATGCTTAAATTTGACTCAAATTTTTTTTTTTTTTTACTTTCTAATTAGTTTAACATGAATTTGAACTTTGACCTTATTTGTTAAAAAAATTATCATTAACTTTTTTTTTTTTTTTTTCCTTTTCTTGGAATCAAATTCAAACCATTCATGACAGCCCAATTTGAAAGGTAAACCATGAAGTCATGAACAGTTTGAGATCAGATAATTGCATTTGATGAAGTTGGAGAAATAATTTTTAATCTTAACTATTAAATTAAAAAAATTAAAAAAAAAAATGTTTTACCTATGTACCATGAATATAGAACATTGATCTTTGCGACTTTGTCACATCAAAAAAAAGAAAAAGAAAAGTAACACTGATCTTCGTGATCTCTTTGATTGACGTTTGTCTTTTTGATGGAAATTCTGGATTATTCTTATCCTTGTTTAGCTTTAGAGAGGAGTGACACGTACTACAATTTAACAGCTTGATAGAGATAAAAATGGCAACTTTACTGTTGCTGTTTGTGTAGTAGTGTGTACACCTCAATTACACCAACGACATTAATCATTATTCAACAATATCGATTTCTGAGTTGCTGTTTTAATGTCGGTTAATCAAAACAAATTTTATCCCTTTAGTGTATGTTTGGATAGCACGTCTCACGTCTGCGTCCGCGTTTTCTTTTTCTTTTTTTTTTCTTTTTTCAGCCGCATATTGTTGACTTTTCAGCCATGAACAGTGACTTATATACTGTTCATGGGTCCCACAAACTCTACTTTTTATCAACTTTTTCATTAAAAATGGGTCCCACGGTACTATTTACACATTTAAAAATTATTTTACTACAGTGTTTTCAGTTTTCAGTTTTCAGTTTCAGCAAAATAAGTTCTATCCAAACAGACACTATGGGATACTTTCGTCTATAGTTAAGTTACAAAATCACCCCTCAAAGTTTCTCAAAAAAAAATCACCCCTCAAAAACCTTTAATTTAAACCCTTTTCGAAAAGGAATAAAAAAGGTTTGTTGGAAAATAGTCAAAATACAAAGTCATGTAGTTCTATAAGTCTATAACTATTCCATTCCCTTTTTTTTTTTTTTTTTTAAAGAAATAAATACACACAATAGAGAGGAAAATAGGTCATAACACAAAGACACACCATTATCAATTCTTGATATTCTATTTTATACTTCATTGACTAGAGTGTATTGTCAAAAGTCTTATAGCATGACTGACTTTTGTTAATATTTTTAGTGATAATATCCATGATTTAAATCCCTTGTCTCACATTATAATCATTGAATTATTAAAAAAAAAAAAAAAAATAAAATAAAATAAAAACTAGGGTGTTTACTTTGTAAAGAAAGAAACTAATGTATGACTAATTGCAATTGGTAGAATATAAAAGGAAATGCTAACGATAGGACATAAGATTTTCATTTAAGTAAATCCATTAAATTTAAAAAAAATAAAATTTTGAATAAAATATATTTTCCCCTCCTTATTCACTCTTATACCATATATAGCTTATTTATCAAAGTATATTTAAGACATATTTTCTTTAAAAATATAAAAAATGATTAATGCATCATTTTTTTTTTCCATCTTATTTCTCTTATTCCATATGTATCTTATTAAATCAAAGTGTATTTAAAATATATTTTCTTAAAAAATATATAAATGATTAATGCATCATTTTTTTTTTCCATCTTAGTACTCTTATTCCATATGTAGCTTATTAAACCAAAATATATATTTCTAAAAAAAAAACCAAAATATATTTTAGATATATTTTCCTATAAATAAATAAGTAAAGTATATCATTTACATTGAACATCCATTAACATTGCAATTCAAATATTACTATCCTACAATTTATAATGTTATTTTCTATGCCAAAAATAATACCCAAGATACTGTTAACCATAATTTGTTTTATTTTTTGATAATTATGTAATGAGAAACTCTGTTTGTGTTCTTTTCTTGTATGATACAAGGATCTAATAGTTAGATAGTGATGTTAAAGTAGTACTAGAAATAGCTATGTGTGATTGAAGTAATATTTTTTTTAGTAGTGCCATAGGCTCATAGCTACTACAAGTTTTACTACACTGAGTTTATAAAAAAAAAAAAAATTTAGAGAAGAGTTTATAAATTACTGTGTTACTAATCATGAAAAGGAAATTCAATTATTCATCTTATAGTTGAAACCCACCAATCACACATTAATTCCCACACCAGTTTGTAAATTTTATGTAGAAAAACTTGTAGTACTTTACATTTTTTTATCATTTTACATGGACCCATTACTTTCACTACTATATTACATATCAATTACATCATAACACCTCAACAACAGTACAAAAAAGTGATGAAAATTTAAGTCACTAGACATGTTGATGATATTAAGGCTTTGTTTGGGAGTTTATAAAGGAAGGAAATTGAATGGAATGGAACGATCATAAAGGAATGGAAATGAATGGAATGTATTTAAGTAAGGGAAATGAATGGAATAAAATTAAGTAACCTTGTTTGGATGTTTTAAAATAAAGGAATTGAAATGAATGGAATGTAAGTAACTTTATTTGGGAGTAACATAGAGGGAAAGAAATTGAATCATTTTATAACAATAATACTATTAGACTCCTATTTTCAAATAAAGAGTTGAATATATAGGGATATTTTGGAAGTTTTAGTAAAAAATTCATTAAATCTAATTTCATTCCCTTTAATTCCTCCTAATTTTGGAGGGGAACGGAAATTTGAGATTTTAAGAAAATAGAGAGGAATAAGTGTTCCCTCCTACTAATTCCATTCCCTTCATTAAAACTTCCAAACAAGGGAATGGAAGAATATCTTAAAATTATTATTTTCATTCCATTCTATTCCCTCCTCCTAAACTAGAGCTAATTGTGCAAAGGTGGACGTATGTCTAAGTGTCTTCATGATGTGACAAGCACCATGATAGTTTAAAGAAATTGTTATGAAAATGTAGTAGATGTAGTATTTCTCAAACTCTTAATGAAAGGCAACGTCTTAGCACAAATTTCAAGATATTCTACTTGCTATCGATGAATGTGGGGTAGCGGTTACACAACCTTCACGAAAAGGAATTCATGAGAACGACTCAAAGAAGAAGATAAAATATGTAGGTGAAGAGTACTAGTGGAGGCAGTAAAGAGGTTACAAAATATATAGAACTTGAATCTTGAGTGATGTATATGGAGTTGTGGTTGGTCATTTTGGATCTCACTTTGTTCCATCCAACTTTGCCTACTTGGTGGGGGTAATAATTTCAAATTTATAGGCAATATTAAAGAGAAATGGAAAATCTTACGGTTGAATAATTTGACATGTATTATCAGATCTAAAGGGATGTGAGTCACTTGACAAAATACTAAGGCCTCGTTTGGTTGTGATGATTTTGGGGGGAAAAGGAGATGGAGAGAAGAAAATTAGATGGATTTGAATAGTTGAAGTGTTTAGTTGGGGTGACTTTGGTGGGGCCAGGCCCACCATTGGGGAGGGGGGGGGGGGTTTCTTCCCAAATTGGGGAGAAAATGGACTTAGATGGGTAATTATCCATCTCCCCCTCTCATCCCCCATCGTTGGTTTTTTTTTTTTTTTTTTTTCAACGTTAAACATTATGTTTTTTTTCCCCTTATAAACTATTAATTATTTTTATGTAATAGGAGCATGATCATAAATTTATACGAACACCATTTTCTATCCTTTTTTTTTTTTAAACCAAACAAAAAGGTTTTTATCCTTCTATAAAGAAAAAAAAAATTCTTGTATTTTTGAAAAAAAAAACATGTTTGTTTAGTTGAAATTTAAAGAAAAAAAGTTTTTTGAAGAAAAAAATAGAAAATACTAACATATGTTGTTACTAGGATTTGAATTCTAATGCTAACTCATTAAATGTGACATATTCATTAAAATAAATGCGTGTTTTCATTGACTTTTGAAAATTAGAAACTGAAAACAGCTTAGTAACATATGTTGTTAGTAGGATTTGAACTCTAATGCTAACTCATTAAATGTGACATATTCATTAAATTAAATGCATGTTTTCATTGACTTTTGAAAATTAGAAACTGAAAACAACTTTTTGCATGATTTCAGTTTCCTTCACAAATTGAGTTTTGAAAACAGTTTTTGTTTTCTGTCTATTTTGGGTTGCCAAACAAATTTTTTAGTATAAAAAATAGAAAATTGTTTTTGAAAACAGAAAATAAGAGGAAAAAATAGTTACCAAACATACCTTAAATATTTTTTGAGTAAGACTTAGGTGTTATTCCTTAGGTTCTCTTTTTAAGATTCTGCCATGTGGATTTTTTCTCATAGGATGGAAGTGTATTTTTTAGTTAAGTAGTCATATGGCTGAATTTTAAGAAGAAAACTTAAGAAACAACATCTAAGGTACTGTACCTAAATTTTGTCCATATTTTTTTTATCCTTTACCATTTTCTATCCCTCCACTTTTCATTCCCCCAACCAAATGAAGCCATCCTCATATCGCAATGTCATAATCAAGGCCTAAATACATTGATAATCGCACTTGGGACGTAGCCTTTACCTCTATCCCAATAAACCAAAATTCTCATGGTGTTCCCAAGTCTTGAAATTGGGCCTCTAGGTACAAGTAATCCCAGTTAAAGATCAAATTGACAAAATAAACTTATGTTATGGGAACAATACTATGGCATTGATACCATTGGTCGCCTTTGTCCAACCCAAATGTCTCATTTAGGAGAAAAATTTCATCCGATTCAAGGATGTTTATTAGATATTTCTATGAGACCAGTGTAGGCAAGGATTTTAAAGGCAACTCTGATAATGAGGGCCGTTATGGATCCAATTTTTTTGTTGGTTGTTTTGAGGGAATCAATGCTTTGAATTTAATAAATTGACTTTTTTTAAAAATTTTTTTTACAAGATAGAATTTCTATTCTAGCATAATCTAAGGGTATATGTGTGTGAAGCTCCCTCTTGGAGACTTGAACCCCGGCACTTGCCTCCCACACCTCACAAGTATTTATATTTGTGGAGTGACCACCGCACCAAGGGTGCGCGGTGGTAATAAATGGACCATTTCAAAAAAGTTTAGACTCTCACATTAAATTAGTTCACAATTTGTTACTTATAAATACATGACAAATCTTTATTCATTGTCGAACATTTAAATTTATATAAGACAAAAGATAAATACTAACTTCCTATAATTTATCAATGAAACTAATTTTAATCCAAACTAATCTAACTAATCATATTCCAGGTTAATTTATTTGAATAAATAAAACATATTTCCATCATTATTTATTCAATAATGTCTTTATTATTAGTTAGGTGACCCAAGTGGTAGGTAGGCAGTGGGTTTCAGTTAGCTTAACTGGTAAAGACTTTGATAATTGAATAAGAAATTTGAGATTCAATTTCCGGCTATACCAAAAACCGATTGGTGTCTTGATTTGATAATAAAGAGTTATAATCAGAAGCGGTTTTTGGTGTAGTTGGGAATTGAACCTCAAATCTCAAGCTAAGCTTATAAACCCCTCAACACTTTGTCTAACACTAAAATGTTCTCCAACTTTATAAATCTCAAGCTATGATTAAAAGATGTTAACAGTGCTCTTAGGGCAATTAATAATAAGCCATTTTAGGAAAATTTTGACATTACTTTTATAGAAATATATAAAAAGCCATCAAAACAATTACTTACTTTTTTCTTTTCCATAAGAAAGTTTCTAAAAATATTTTTTAAACTAATATATATATTTTTTATAACAAGTGATGTGGTCCATCATTCCAATAAAAGACTTACATCTGTTTAAAATTGTGAAGTTTTAAATAAAAATTGAATACTGACTCAACAATTTTAAATAAGTGGGAGTCTTTTATTTAGATTAATGGACAAGTGACGTGGCCCACCATGAGAACTGTATAATTTCTCTTCCTTAAGACTACTATATTTTATGATCAGTACTAAGAGCACTTCTGCTCCCAAAAAAAAAAAATTGTAGGAAGAGAGTACCTAACTTCTTAGTATGTACTAAGGAATTAACAGATAAATATTAGTATTATTATTATTATTATTATATAATAATGTTACTGGTAAAAAAGTAGAACACCTGACCAGGTATTCAAGAATTGATCTTCTCAAAAAAAAAAAAAAAAATTGCAATAGTCAAAAAATCCAAATTTCAAATTGATTTTATACCCAATAATATACCTTCCATAAAAAAATAAAAATAAAAATAAAATACCAATATTTCCTTTTTTGCTTTTTTATTCATTTCCCAAAAAGCCATGAATATAATATTACTCAGAAAATAAAACCCCAACACCATGAAGTTCCCTCGGGTAATTTTCCATATTCATTTTGTTCGTCCGAGTCTTGCTTGGCACTCTAGTCTCTAGTCGACCGTTTCTTCAGCTTTGTTTTAGAACCCCTTATCACACACACAGTGACACAGTTACCAGCACCACTTTGAAAAGGTCTTGGATAAGAAAGTGAAGAAAATGCTCTCCAACAAGGATAAGAGTGGCAGCAGTGATGACCTTCGATCAGACAATGTACATTGAGACGTGTGCAGATATAAACAGTATACGATGCCCAATTTGAAGGATCATCATGGGCGTGCAGTTATAGAAACAAGTATGATGCTTTTAAGTGGGCATTACAGTTGGTGTATCTTGGTGTTGGAAAATTTGGATCATGTAAACGTATTTACCACTGAATTTGGAAACTCTAGACATTTTTGTGCTGTTATGAGATTTAATCAAGTTTCGGAGTACATTTTGGCACATAATGCTACATGCAGAAGGAATGAAGACGCAGCTATCATCCCTGGTCAGCTCCTTCTTCCCAAGGATTACCTGCTTTATGGTCCTGTATATGGACAAGGTTTTCTCTTTTGCATTACTCGATGGTGGGGCATCAAGGACTTAAATGGAGGCAGAATGATTGTTATTGAAATGAATCTGTTCTCATTTGCATAGCATAAAGTATTCCATTGCTGATTCATTGCATTTGAAATTTTGAAGTAACTAGTACCAACATTTTGTTATGTTTTTCATTTTACTTCCATTTTTCCATTTTGCCTTGTATACTCTTCCAGACATGTGGCCTGGTTCTGCATTATCTATTCGTTATTATTGATAAAATGGCCTTTTTGGCCAAATGCCTTATTATCTTCATTTTGTAATAATACCATGATTCATTGACGATGTAACGATTCGGATGTTTTCGTATAACCATTTTTCTATTCTATTAAAGATACTATTTTTTTGGGCTAATAGCTAGTCTTGCTCACAACTTAGCTTTGTGTGCCTCTCTAGTAATGCCTGGGGCCTAAAGCCATTTCCTCTCTCTGTTACCTTCGGAAATGGATTTTTTTTTTTTTTTTTTTTGAGGAGGGAAATGGTATGTTACGCATTAAATGATAGGTTTGGCAAATGGGTCAAGTTAATTGATGTGCAGGTCATATCAAGTTCAGATCAGAAGCGGGTCATCCGTAGCAGATTATTAGCAGGTTGGGTCAATCATGTTACTGGATCACCCGTATTTTTTCACATACAAGAAAAAAAAAAATTGAAAATTAGGTGGGGCAGATACTGCCTGTTCTTTTAATCCCAGTTTAAAAAATTAAAAAAAAAAAAATTTACCTAAGTCGGGTCAAGTATTTTTCTTCAAAGTTTGAGTTAGGTTATTGAGTGCAGATTCAATTTTGCTAAGTCTAGCCAACGAGGCGAGTCAATTCTAATATTGTTTTATTTAATTTCATGTCTAACATAAGTTGAGTTCTAGCTCATATTACCTTGGTTCAATTTCTAATGACTCAGGCCAAGTATTTTTCTTCAAGTGTGATTAAGTTATTGAGTGCAGGTGCAATTTGCCAAGTCTAGTAAACAAGGTGAGTCAATTCTAATATTTTTTTATTTAATTTCAAGTCTATAACATAAGTTGAGTTTGAGCTCATTTTACATTGGTTCAATTTCTAATGAAGAAACTTGAACTTTATTCACGTACTACTTGATTAATATATTCATTTTCATATATAGTGTGTGTTTGGTTCCGGCGTTGCATTTGCTGAAGCTGCGTTTCTTTTTTTTTTTTTTTTTTTTTTTTTTTACGCGTTTTGTTTTGGAGTAATGCGGTTACTGTTCATTGAACAGTAACCGCAAATGTTGACTTTCTGCAATGAACAGTGCACATATACACTGTTCATGGACCCACAAATTACACTTTTTATCAACTTTTTCATAAAAAATGGGTCCCACGGTACTATTCACACATTTAAAAATTATTTTACTACAGTGTTTTCAGTTTTCAGTTTTCAGTTTCAGCAAAATAAGTTCTATCCAAACACACCCATAGTAAAAGCATCATGATTTAATTTTTTTATTTTTTACTTTTCACAAGTCTATATAATTTATAGTTAAATTACAATTGAAATTATATTTATTTGAATTAATCAAATTGAATGATTTTTGTTTATGGACTCATAAAAATGAATTCACTAACCTTATATTGTTAAAATTTATATACAAATTTTTTACTATAAAATGAACTATTTATATTATTAATAATTTGATTTATTATAAACTTAATAAAAAAATTTACAATTTAATCTCAAGTCTATTTAAGTATATTTTTATATACATATACATACAATCATGTAATATTATATATATATTTAAATCAAATTTTATACTTATACATGCATTTATGAATATAATATTATGCTTAAATTTGACTCAAATATATTTTTTTTTTTACTTTCTAATTAGTTTAACATGAATTTGAACTTTGACCTTATTTGTTAAAAAAATTATCATTAACCTTTTTTTTTCTTTTCTTGGAATCAAATTCAAACCATTTATGACAGCCCAATTTGAAAGGTATACCATGAAGTCATGAACAGTTTGAGATCAGATAATTGCATTCGACGAAGTTGGAAAAATAATTTTCAATCTTAGCTATTAAATTAAAAAAATCAAAATTAAAAATAATAAAAAAATGTTTTACCTATGTACCATGAATATAGAACATTGATCTTTGCGACTTTGTCACATCAAAAAAAAAAAAAAGTAACACTGATCTTCGTGTTCTCTTTGATTGACGTTTGTCTTTTTGATGGAAATTCTGGATTATTCTTATCCTTGTTTAGCTTTAAAGAGGAGTGACACGTACTACAATTTAACAACTTGATAGAGATAAAAATGGCAACTTTACTGTTGCTGTTTGTGTAGTGTGTACACCTCAGTTACACCAACGACATTAATCATTATTCAACATTATCGATTTCTGAGGAGTTGTTTTAATGTCGGTTAATCAAAACAAATTTTATCCCTTTACTATGGGATACTTTCGTCTATAGTTGAGTTACGAAATCACCCCTCAAAGTTTCTCAAAAAAAAAATCACCCCTCAAAAACCTTTAATTTTAACCCTTTTCTTTTTTTTTTTTGATACAAAAAACTGGTGTTAATTAATAGAAGTATATACAGACCACAACCATTTTTACAACGTCTTTACCATTTGTTCACGTAACCCTTTTCGAAAAGGAATAAAAAAGGTTTGTTGGAAAATAGTCAAAATACAAAGTCATGTAGTTCTATAACTATTCCATTCCTTTTATTTATTTATTTATTTATTTTTTAGAAATAAATACATACATAAAAGAGAGGAAAATATGTCATAACACAAAAGCACACCACTATCAATTCTTGATATTCTATTGTATACTTCATTGACTAGAGTGTGTTGTCAAAAGTCTTATAGCATGACCGACTTTTGTTAATATTTTTAGTGATAATATCCATGATTTAAATCCCTTGTCTCATATTATAATTATTGAATTATTTAAAAATAAATAAAAACTAGGGTGTTTACTTTGTAAAGAAATAAACTAATGTATGACTGATTGCAATTGGTAGAATATAAAAGGAAATACTAACGGTAGGACATAAAGATTTTCATTTAAGTAAATCCATTAAATTTAGAAAAAATAAAATTTTGAATAAAATATCTTTTCCCCTCCTTATTCACTCTTATACCATATATAGCTTATTTATCAAAGTATATTTAAGACATATTTTCTTTAAAAATATATAAATGATTAATGCATCATTTTTTTTATTTCCATCTTATTTCTCTTATTCCATATGTAGCTTATTAAATCAAAGTGTATTTAAAATATATTTTCTTAAAAAATATATAAATGATTAATACATCATTTTTTTTCCCATCTTAGTACTCATGTAGCTTATTAAACCAAAATATATGTTTCTAAAAAAAAACCAAAATATATTTTGGATGTATTTTCCTATAAATAAATAAGTAAAGTATACCATTTACATTGAACATCCATTAACATTGCAATTCAAATATTACTATCCTACAATTTATAATGTTATTTTCTATGCCAAAAATAATACCCAAGATACTGTTAAGCATAATTTGTTTTATTTTTTGATAATTATGTAATGAGAAACTTTGTTTTTGTTCTTTTCTTGTATGATACAAGGATCTAATAGTTAGATAGTGATGTTAGAGTAGTACTAGAAATAGCTATGTGTGATTGAAGTAATATTTTTTTTAGTAGTGCCATAGGCCCATAGCTACTACAAGTTTTACTACACCGAGTTTATAAATTTTTTTTTTTGAGAGAAGAGTTTATAAATTACTGTGTTACTAATCATGAAAAGGAAATTCAATTATTCATCTTAAAGATAGTTGAAGCCCACCAATCACACATTAATTCCCACACCAGTTTGTAAATTTTATGTAGAAAAACTTGTAGTACTTTTAACATTTTTTTTTTATCATTTTACATGGACCCATTACTTTCACTACTATATTACATACCAATTACATCATAACACCTCAACAACAGTACAAAAAAGTGATGAAAATTTAAGTCACTAGACTTGTTGATGATATTAAGGCTTTGTTTGGGAGTTCATAAAGGAAGATAATTGAATGGAATGGAACGATTATAAGGGATTGGAAGTGAATGGAATGTATTTAAGTAAGGAAAATGAATGGAATAAAATTAAGTAACATTGTTTGGATGCTTTAAAATAAAGGAATTGAAATGAATGGAATGTAAGTAACTTTATTTGGAAGTAAGATAGAGGGAAAGAAATTGAATCATTTTATGACAATATTACTATTAGACCCCTATTTTAAAATAAAGAGTTGAATATATAGGGATATTTTGGAAGTTTTAGTAAAAAATTCATTAAATCTAATTTCATTCCCTTTAATTCCCCCCAATTTTGGAGAGGGATGGAAATTTGAGGTTTTAAGGGAATAGAGAGGAATAAGTGTTTCCTTTTACCAATTCCATCCCCTCCCACTTAAACTCCTAAATAAGTGAATAGACTTTTCATTTCCTCCATTAAAACTCCCAAACAAGGGAATGTAAGAATATCCTAAAATTATTCTTCTCATTCCATTCAATTCCCTCCTCCCAAACTAAAGCTAATTGTGCAAAGGTGGATGTATGTCTAAGTGTCTTCATGATGTGACAAGCACCATGATAGTTTAAAGAAATTGTTATGAAAATGTAGTAGATGTAGTATTTCTCAAACTCTTAATGAAAGGCAACGTCTTAGCACAAATTTCAAGATATTCTACTTGCTATCGATGAATGTGGGGTAGCGGTTACACAACCTTCACGAAAAGGAATTCATGAGAACGACTCAAAGAAGAAGATAAAATATGTAGGTGAAGAGTACTAGTGGAGGCAGTAAAGAGGTTACAAAATATATAGAACTTGAATCTTGAGTGACGTATATGGAGTTGTGGTTGGTTATTTTGGATCTCACTTTGTTCCATCTAACTTTGCCTACTTGGTGGGGGTAATAATTTCAAATTTACAGGCAATACTAAAGAGAAATGGAAAATCTTACGGTTGAATAATTTGACATGTATTATTAGATCTAAAGGGATGTGAGTTGCTCGACTAAATACTAAGGCCTCGTTTGGTTGTGATGATTTTGGGGGGACAAGGAGATGGAGGGAAGAAAATTAGACGGATTTGAATAGTTGAAGTGTTTAGTTGGAGGTGACTTTGGTGGGGGGGGGGGGGGGGGTTTGTTTTATTCCCAAATTGGGGAGAAAATGGCGAGAAAATGGACTTAGATGAGTAATTATCCATCTCCCCCTCTCATCCCCCAACGCTGGTTTTTTTTTTTTCCTTATTTTTTTAATTTTCAACGTTAAACATTTAGTTTTCTCCCCTTAAACATTATTATTATTTTTTTTTCCTTATAAACTATTAATTATTTTTATGTAATAGGAGCATGATCATAAATTTATATGAACACCATTTTCTATCCTTTTTTTTTTAACCAAACAAAAAAGTTTTTATCCTTCTATAAAGAAAAAAAAATTATTGTATTTTTGAAAAAAAAACATGTTTGGTTAGTTGAAATTTAAAGAAATTTTTTTTTTGAAAAAAAAATAGAAAATACTAATATATGTTGTTACTAGGATTTAAACTCTAATGCTAACTCATTAAATGTGACATATTCATTAAATTAAATGCTTGTTTTCTTTGAATTTTGAAAATTAGAAACTGAAAACAGCTTTTTGCATGTTTTTAGACTTTCAGTTTCCTTCATAAATTGAGTTTTGAGAACATTTTTTGTTTTCTGTCCATTTTGGGTTGCCAAACAAGTTTTTTAGTATAAAAAATAGAAAATTGTTTTTGAAAACAGAAAATAAGAGGAAAAAATAGTTACCAAACATATCTTAAATATTTTTTGAGTAAGACTTAGGTATAGTACTTAGGTGTTGTTCCTTAGGTTCTCTTTTTAAGATTCCGCCATGTGGATTTTTTCTCTTGGGATGAAAGTATATTTTCTAGTTAAGTAGCCACATGGCTAAATCTTAAAGAGGGGAACTTAAGAAACAGCATCTAAGGTACTGTACCTAAGTTTTGTCCCTATTTTTTTTATCCCTTACCATTTTCTATCCCTCCACTTTTCATTCTCCAACCAAATGAAGCCATTCTCATATCGCAATGTCATAATCAAGGCCTAAATACATTGATAATCGCACTTGGGACATAGCCTTTACCTCTATCCCAATAAACCAAAATTCTCATGGTGTTCCCAAGTCTTGAAATTGGGCCTCTAGGTACAAGTAATCCCATTTAAAGATCAAATTGACAAAATAAACTTATGTTATGGGAACAATACTATGGCATTGATACCACTGGTCGCCTTTGTCCAACCCAAATGTCTCATTTAGGAGCAAAATTTCATTTGATTCAAGGATGTTTAATAGATATTTCTATGAGACCAGCGCAGGCAAGGATTTTAAAGGCAACTTTGATAATGAGGGCCGTTATGGATCCAATTTTTTTGTTGGTTGTTTTGACTTTTGAGGGAATCAATGCCTTGGATTTAATAAATGGACTATTTCAAAAGAGTTTAGACTCTCACATTAAATTAGTTCACAATTTGTTACTTAGAAACACATGACAATTGACAAATCTTTATTCATTGTCGAACATTTAAATTTATATAAGACAAAAGATGAATACTAACTTCCTATAATTTATCAACGAAACTAATTTTAATCCAAACTAATCTAACTAATCATATTCCAGGTTAATTTATTTGAATAAATAAAACATATTTCCATTATTATTTATTCAATAATGTCTTTATTATTAGTTAGGTGTATCCAAGTGGCAGGTAGGCAGCGGGTTCCAGTTAACTCAACTGGTAAAGTCTTTGATAATTGAATAAGAGATTTGAGATTCAATTCCCGGCTACACCAAAAACCGATTAGTGTCTTGGTCTGATAATAAAGAGTTATAATCAGAAATGGATGCCATAGGTTGAGACTCTCTTAAAAAAAAAAAAAGTGACAGGTAGGCACCTTAGATTTACAGTTAGACAACCCCTCAACACTTTGTCTAACACTAAAATGATCTCCAACTTTATAAATCTCAAGCTATGATTAAAAGATGTTAACAGTGCTTTTAGGGCAATTGATAATAAACCATTTTATGAAAGGACAAAGTTTAGCTACAAAATTGGTTGTAGACTTAGGCTACAAACTCACTCAATAAAATAAATATTACTGCATATTTTAAAAATCTAACCGTTAAATTACATGTTCTTTACACTCTTAATATACATGTCAATTTTTGTGTCAATCGGATATTATTTACTATATAATCTATAATCTTATATTTCATGTATAATTTTAAATTACAAAAACTTGCAATTTAAAAATTTATTGATGACATAGTTATTGATCTTTAATTTTCTTGAAATTTTGCAAACATGGAGGATATAAGAAGAAGATATAATCCAATGGTAGATTTGTCAAAATTCACCTCCAATAAAAAGATATTGAATGAGTTTGTAGCCTAAGGCTACAATCAATTTTGTAGCCAAACTTTATCCTTTATGAAAATTTTGACATTACTTTTATAGAAATATATAAAAAGCCATCAAAACAATTACTTACTTTTTTCTTTTCTCATAAAAAAGTTTCTAAAAATATTTTTTAAACTAGTACTCTTTTGTTTTTTTGTTTTTTTTTTTTTAATACATCTTAAACCAATACTCTTAACTTAGGTATCAGTTAAGTTTTCACTTATCTATCTCCATAAGGAGAAATTATAAGGTCCTCATGGTAGACAAGTGATGTGGTCCATCATTTCAGTAAAAGACTCTCACTTGTTTAAAATTGTGGAGTTTTAAATAAAAATTGAATACTGACCCAGCAATTTTGCAATTTTAAATAGGTGGAAGTCTTTTACTTGAATAGTGAACAAATGACGTGGTCTATCATAAGGACTGTATAATTTCTCATCCATGAGAATGCTATATTTTATGATTAGTACCAAGAGCACTTCTGCTAAAAAAAAAAAAAAAAGTAGTAAGAGTAGTAAGATTAAGAGTACTTAACTTCTTAGTATGTACTAAGGAATTAACAGATAAATATTAGTGTCATTATTATATAATAATGTTACTGGTAAAAAAGTAGAACACCTGACCAGGTATTCAAGAATTGATCTTCTCAAAAAAAAAATTGCAATAGTCAAAAAATCCAAATTTCAAATTGATTTAATACCCAATAATATACCTTCCATAAAAAAATAAAAAATAAAAATAAAATACCAATATTTCCTTTTTTGTTTTTTATTCATTTCCCAAAAAGCCATGAATATAATATTACTCAGAAAATAAAACCCCATCACCATGAAGTTCCCTCGGGTAATTTTGCATATTCATTTTGTTCGTCCGAGTCTTGCTGGGCACTCTAGTCTCTAGTCGACCGTTTCTTCAGCTTTGTTTTAGAACCCCTTATCACACACACAGTGACACAGTTACCAGCACCATTTTCAACTATATATGTTTTCCATATCAGAATCAAAACCATAGGAAAACACAAAGAGAGAGAAAGAGAACAGAGAAGCAAGAATGTTTTACTCACAGTGCTTGCTCTCAAGCAAAGGGCCTCTAGGCGCCATCTGGGTCGCAGCCTATTTCTTCAAGAAGCTCAAAAAGACTCAAATTGCTGAAACCAATATCTCCTCATCTGTTGGTGAGTCATTCTTTTCTCTTTTACTCATCTGGGTTTTTTCTTTTCCTTCTAAAAATTTGATTTTTTTTACTTTATATTTGTAGGGAAATGATTTAATTGAAATTTCTCTCAGCCAAGAATGTTTTTGTTAGATTCTAATGTTCTGTTCCTTGTATTTGGTTATAATACTTTAGATAAAGGAGGCAGTTAGCCTTCAAGAAAATTTCAAATGTTTTGTTTGGCATTTGTAATTTGCTTGAATTCCAGCATTGAACTGAGAAGTGAGACATAGGAAATTTATGGGAACATGGAACTGCAAAATGGGTAGTACACAAATAAAATATTGAATAAAATTTTTGCCAAACACTTTTAGTACCAAGTTTTGATGAGCATATTGTGGACCTTCAAATTTCACATTTTTACTGCTATGGAAGCATTATCTTAGAATAGGGTTTTAATGAATGTTTTATATGTGAGCAGGTAGCTGCCAGGCATAACCAATAGTACTATAAAACAAAACAAAAAGAAATTTCAAAACTTAGATTTGTGATGGCTTTAGTTGTGCCTTTATTCTTCCATTTATTTGAATAATCATATCTTCCTATTCTTTTATTTTTAATAAGTCTGTGTTTTGTTTTTAAGTATGTATATTTTTTCTTATTACTTATGAAAAGAAAATACATACACTTAAGAAAATCGTGTAATTTTCTTTTCCTCATTACTTTCTGCTGCAGAGAAAAAAAGCTTAGATGATCAGTAACTATGCAAACATTAGATTTTACTAGAATGAGATAATAATTATAGGCTTGGTGTTGACAAAGATGGTGATAGCTACAGTAGTTTTGGTGGCAGCATAGGGGGTTGCATTGCAGGTGGTGAATCTGATTATGGCAAATTGAGGAAGATTGGCTAGTGATAATTGTGTTTGGGGCAATCTAGTGGGGTTTGCCAAATTTGTTTAAAAGATGATATTTTTGGTTATGTGATGATAATTTCAGAGGTGATACTATTTGCAGATGAGTTAAAATCAGGATAATGGGTTTTGGAAAAATCAATATCTGGAAAAAATATTTGCAATGTGCATTAACAATTTTATTTCTTATTTATCTGATTTCAAGATTAAGAAAATTACTTTTATGATGCTACCTTAGTTACCTTTGAATACAACATCAACTAGGTTCACTTAAGTTGGGTAGTTGGTGACAACTTCTCATAACTCATTTATTTAGGTTTTTAACGTTTTCACTTGGTCCATGACTCTTAAGTGTTCTACACAGCTTTAGTTGTGGAGTGGGAATGAACCAAATTCCAAAATCATGAGTCTAATCCATAGGAGATCGTTACTGTCAAAAATTCTGTGTCAAATTTAAATGTGTGTCAAGTTAAGCTAACAAATAGTCTCACTGTTTCTTTTGGAAGTTGTGGCCTTGATCCTCATGTATGCTAAAGTTAAATTTCTAATCAGCCTGGCCTATTCTTTCCTATTTTTTGCCTTATGCAGATAAAATATTGCAAGATGAGCTGGATGTTGTCACATATAGAGTGCTGGCCTACCTTCTCCTAGGCGTTGTCAGAATATACTCAAAAAAAGTTGAATACCTGTTTGATGACTGCCACAAGGTGCTAATAAAAATCAATGACTTTGTGGTTAGTACGAAAGCTAATGAACATGTGGAAAATTTTTGTGCACCATATTTCTCTATTACGCTACCGGAAAGGTTTGAACTCGATGCTTTTGATCTAGAGATCATTGAAGATGTTAGTGGGTAAGCTATCTGCTTTAAAAATTGAGTGGCTGAGGTTTTGATTATTTTTGTTTTAATTAACTTAATGTGTCTGTTTCTTCTACTTCCCAGAGGCAATGTGGTGCCCTATGAACAGATCACACTCAAAGGTTCTAATTTGCTTCAAATTTCAGTTATATTTACTTTTGTTGTTTGTATTATTTATATAATTTGGTGTAATACTGAACAGATGGTTCAAGGAAAAATGAGAAAATGGGCCAGTACTCTTTAGACAAGGTATGTCATATAGTCATGTTGATGCATATAATGCTAAGTGGTCCTTTTTAACTTCTCATCATGTACTTCCAATTATATGTCCGTGTATGTTTCATGGGAGAAATTCCATTCTTTTCCAAGATTATGCGTTTTTTTTTCTCTAGAGATTATACACTTCCTTTGCCAACAAAAGCTTACTGTCTTATCCTTTCTGAACATGAATAAATAAAAACATTGCATACCAATTACTAAATTTAAAGAGTTTAAAAATTTAGATAAATGAAAAGGAAGAACAGGTTCTCCCTGCCTTGCATCCTCAAGGAATTTTGCTAGAGTTTCTGAAAACTACTCCTATGGAAATGAGGGCGAGGGAGACATTGCTAACAGAGTTAATAAAACTATGTGATTGATAATTGTCTCATTGTTGGAGAGATACCTCTAACTTCTTGTACCGCCGTCTTCCTCTGTGTTATGCATGTTTGAATACTGGGTAGTCAAGCTCATGCCATGTGTCCTCAAATGTGTGCTGGCCATGTGGTGGGCCTATTGTATGCAGGCACCCATTTTTGGCCTATTTTTATCAAGTGACCTGATGCAGGAAGTGCAAAGAAAATTTATTTTAATTTAGTTTTATTTTGTTTTGGATATCAATTTTTATTTTAGGTCTTATTAGCTAATTAGGTTATTAGTATTTTATGTATTTTCCTATAATCAATGTAATTTTTTAAATTCAATAATTGGCTTTCCTAAGTCAACTAGAATTAGGGTTAGTAGTCTATATAAGCATGCTATTGTACTTCTATGGAGACAAGTTTATGATGAATAAAATTTACTTGAAATTTTTCCAATGGTTTAGCGCTAACTAGCCAACTCTAGGTGCTGACTTCCAGTTTGTTTTTATTGTTTCTGTTCTACAATTTTTGTGTTGCATCAAGTTTGGTTTTGTCCTGCATTATTTTGATATCAGAGCTGTTGTTCTGCATCAGAACTACATGTAATTTACACATATAGACCAATTGGTACGAAATGGATTGCAGCTTGACCAACTTAAACCAAATTTATCAGAAATTGGCATGTAGGACGTAGTAATTTGATGGTTGAAATATCCACTACATAACAGTTGGCCACTAAGTTTCAATTCAATCTAACACATTTTCTAGATACAATATATGATATATAAGTAGTTGAACCAGTTAGTTGTTAGCTCATCCACCAAAGCTAACATAGAAAGTTAATTTTGGCATTATGGCCTTCTGTTCAATAATAATTTTCAAGGCTTGTACTACTAAACTTGCTTACACTTATTGGCCTAAAATTTTACAATATGGTAATTTTGCCTATTAATTTTGGCAAGATTGTAGGGTGCCAACACCAATATGATATGACAGCATTGTGTATGCATTGGTTCTCATGTACAGAGAAACATGCAGCATGTAGTATTAAGCATGTAGTCTTATCCTTTCTGGACCTGAACCATCAATCCTTCAGTTTGACACTTGTTATGATGATGTAGATCCAGGATGGGTGGAATACTATTGATCAAACATGTATTAAGGTCATAAAGTTACTCCATTTCTGGCCAAAATAGAAAATTTTAATGTCAAATTGTTCATTTATTAAAATATAAAGTCGTAATCACCAATAAGCAGTTTTGGTGACTTTGCTCTTCTAGTTTCGTCAGAGATGTGTACTTAAAATGAATTTTTTTTTTTGGTGTGGTTTTGCAGTATCATTATGAGGATTTTTCTCTCTTTCAGACTACTTGCTCAACTGATCACACTTTGGCTGACAAGTATGTAAAACATACCCCATCTTTTTTCATTCTCACTATATTGTGTTTATATTTATATATAATGGCAGCTCAGATTTTAGTTTCTTTTTATAACAAGTAATTCTTGTTGCAGTGTTCTGTCGTCTGTCCTGATGGACATAGATATGGAAGTGAGCACATCATGTAGTCTAGCCAACTTAAAAGTAAACACAGAGAAGCTTCAAGACGAAAGGTTCTCTCCAGCAGAATGTGTTGACCTTGATACATTTCTTGAGACTGAGGTACAACCTACAGATCCTTTTAAACCATTTGATGAAGATATCCAAACTAATGGAGAACGGATAAAGGTTCCAGAAAAGGCACCATTGGAAGACGAAATACCTGGAGAGGCATGCACAGAGAAGATTCAAGATCGTACGTTCTCTCACGAAGGATGTGTGAACCTTGAGATGTTTTGTGCGACTGATGAGGAACCTGCAGACCATATTAACCTATCTGCTGATGATCATCAAATTGATGGAGAGCAGATAAAGGTTACAGAATTGACACAATCAAAAAACAAAACTCAGCCTGTTATTAGGGAAACCCATGATCTAAGCAACTTAGAAACAAGCATGGAGAAGCTTCGAGTTGAAAAATTTGCTCATGAAGAATGTATGGACCTTGATATGTTTTGTGGGGCCAAGGAGGAACCTCCAGAACTTGTTAGAAAATTTAATGAAGAGCATCATAATGATGCTGAGTCAAAAAAGCTCCCAAGTCTGACATCTTTCGAAAACAAAAAGTGTCAAGTTAATACAGAAGAACATCCACTGTCTGTCACAGTTGATAGGACCCCTAAATCCAAGTTCCCAGATGCATCAGGTGCAATTATGTTTCTTGCCACCTCTTGAAAAATAGATATTGTTAAAGAAATTTATCAACTGAACCCTTAGTGATTCATACATTTATTGCTTGATCAGGCAGCCAAAGATTTCCCAATTTATTTGCTACGGTATTTGCACATTTTGAAGAAATTATTGTCCTTAGGAATTCTGTCCTACTTAAACAATTCTTCTCTCAATGCAGGTGCCACAACACCAGAGTTCATGTTTATTCCTACACCAACTACTAGGGAGCGAGCTCGGCCTTCTAGGAAAAGAAAATGTTTAATTGATGAGTTCATAGTGTTGCCTAATGAGTATGTTCAGTTAACTCCAGTTTAAATCCACGTTTATTCATATGAACTAATTCAATATTATCCATAAATAAAAGTGGACTCTAATTGGGTATTTCTAAGAAATTTTTTTAACAATGGATGTTAATTTATGTCTACATAGTGGATGATATAATAGACAAATGATAATATAGTCATCAATATCACATAGCAGCCCTATTTATTTATTATTTATTATTTATTTTACATTAATATAATGCTAATCATTTTAATGCAAAAATGGGGTATAAGGTGTTCCTGATATGAGCTAAGTTGAGCTTAATTCTTTTCTCATCAAGTTATATCAGTTAACAGTTAAGTTTAAAATTAGGATTGGGAGCTCTGTAGTTGTGAATCCATATCAAGCAGTTGCCACATTATTTCAGGCATACAAAATTTCTGTTATGAATATCTGATACAAACATAATAGGCTTTTGGGTAAGTTACGCATTTTCACCCTAAACTATCACCCAATGACACTTAACCCCCTGAACTTCCTAAGTGCATGATTGGCCCCTCAATTTTGATAATGCGTTACACTTAACCTCCTGTCATCTGTTTTGCTGCTAACTCTAATGGAAATTTCCATTGAAAAACAAATTTACCCCTCAGCTATGTGTTTTGGAGAGATGTGTAAATTGGTCTTTAAATTCTAAATCTGTCAAGAAACACTAAAAAATTCGACAGGGAGGCATTGAAACAAAATTATAACTTTGGGAAAAAATCATACATTTTGATAGTTCAAAGGGTTAAATGTAATCGGGGCGATAGTTTAGGGTTGACAAGTGTAATTTGGCCTAGTTTTTTTATTACACTTGGCTTTTACTTAAAGTCCCTCATCATAATTAATTCCAAGTATTTTGAATCATGAAAACAGTTGAAGGTGCTGAAATCAATGCTTTCTGTATATAGCTAGGGCAAGCCCAGGTTTCATCTTTAGTTGCATTGTTAAATACTGAAGTATTATTTCTTCCCTTGTATCAAGTAATGTTAGGGAATTTCAGTTGTTTTCAGTGCAGTCAAAATTCCCAATGTATCTTTATCTGAGAATCACACACACACTCACACACGCGCGCAGGCGTGCTCCCACTCAGACACACACACACACTTTCATCACTAAAAACTGAAGAACATGAGATTTTGATTATCTTAGAATGGACCTAAGGGCTGAAATTTTACAAAAACAAATGAACTCATAGCACATTCTATGTTATGTTAAACAATTACAGGGTACTTAGGCAGAGCATTCATGATGCGAGTGACTTGGTTTCTAAACGAGGAGCATCTCGTCGTAATGCTCTAGCTGTGTGGAAAACTTCTCGAATTTCCAGCCTCCACCAGGGTTTCTTAGAGCCTTTGATGCCTTGTAAGTTTGCTATCATCATATTCTCTGTGGTTCAAATGCTGTGCTATCCCTTCTTTTTCATGGCAATTAGGAATTGGTGTGCTATCTTTACTCAACATGTTTTTCTGCAGGTATTTCATCAGAGCTTAGGTCTCTCTTTTACACAAAGAAATTAAAGATTCTACAATCTTCTGAATTAGCTGTGGGTATATCAGAGCATATGCCAGAATCTCCTACTGTGGGTAGATCAGAGCATAGGCCAGAATCTCCTAATATTGGTACTTCAGAGCATAAGCCAGAATCACCTAATGTGGGCACTTCAGAGAATAAGCCAGAATCTCCTAATGCAGGTAGATCGGAGTATAAGCCAGAATCTACTACTGTGGGTAGATCAGAGCATAAGCCAGAATCTCTTACTGTGGCTAGATCAGAGGAAATTGTTATTGCTCCAGAAACACCTGTTAAGTGCTCTACATCAATAAGATCATTTGAGAGCCCAAAGAACACAGAAAATCCTGACTTTGAGGGAGTACGACGTGCAAGTTCCTTTGGAGATGTAGAGAAAGAAGCATCTTTGAGGAAAGATCGGGACCTCGATTTCAATTTGATGAATGAGGTAAAAGTAATGATCATTATTACAGCTTAGCCTTAAAATTATAATATGAAACATTATTTTTATTATTTGTCTAATATTTGTATCATAACTTTAAAATCTACCAAGTTTAGAGGTATGAATTCAACCTATGCAACAATTGGGCTGGCTTGTAAGAGCAGAACCTTTTTGTGGCATGTATTATATTTCTGAAATTGAATATTTGCTTTGGAAAACTGGTTAAATTTTTTTGGAATTATATGTTTGTTTTGTCTCAGGATATAGATTTGTGTGGAGCAGATAATGAGGAACTCTGTAAGTATCTCAATGATCTCACTATTTTAACATTGTAATTGGGCTTATTTTATATTTCATATTTTGCTTAATGTAGCATTCTCATATGGATCTTTTTGTTGTAGATGGATGGTCAGGGAGAACTAGGTAAACTTGGATTGGCTCCTTCAATTTCTCTCTTTGTCATCTACTCTCTATGTTCCTTATACAATTTGGTTTTGACTTGTTAATAATTTTCCATACAGAATGGCGGCTAGGTACTTGCACAAAACATTCCTAAATCAGGAAAAAGGAGGAGAGGAGGAAGTAGTGAGTTTGTCACGGCTTTTGGAAGGAAGAACCAAGAAAGAAAGTGCAAGGCTGTTCTATGAGATACTGGTATGTTCTGTATGTGTTTGAGAATGATTTTCTCATCATTTCTCTGGGCTTCTGTTCCGTTGGTAAAACCATCTTTTCATCTTTTTAACAGAAAATTAAAAATTGTCCCTAACTAACTTGGTTGCTTCTTTAAACGAACCAAAATAAGATACAAGCCCTATATTTGAATGCTTTACCATGAATCTATCACATCATGTAAACCAACAACACCTTCCCCCCACCCCCCACCCCCTCCCCCCCCAAAACACGTGCGCACACAAAAAAACAGAAAAAAAGAAAAAAAAAGAAAAGTTACACGTTGTTTCAGCAATATATGCTTTTAGATTCAGCTGCTTTTTACTATTCTACACCAGAAACTTATCCAGGCTGCCCTCTGCTAATTTTAACTGTAAAACACTACAAAGTTGGGTGGAAATGTTATGCAAAATCTAATTTTGGATTATGTAAAACAACTTTGCAGGTGTTGGGAACTACAGGATATGTGGATGTGGAACAGAATAATGCTTATGGGGACATTCAAGTCTGTAAACTCTCGAAAATGGGACCAAATTTATGGAGCTGATGGTATATGAAACCATGGTAGTAATTGCATATTTGTTGTGTAGAAATAGAATTGTTGACTTAGATGATAGTCCACCATGTTAGATGAGTAATTTAAAGGTTTAGCTAGTCTCCTTTGTATTTTGTACAGTAGACAGTAATTTATAATTTAAAGGTTTAGTCTTCTTTCTGTAGCAGAAAATAGTTAGTAACAGTCAAGGCTTAGTTGAGTTGAATTATCCTTTGTACATCATTTTTCAGTTTATGCAAGTAATTTGCTCTATGAGTAGCTTTTATCCAACTGCTATGGGAAAAAAGGGGCTTTAACGATCTTTCATGTTGGTGAAATTTGACATAGGAAAAAGGGTTGTAATTATATTTTATCTAATGAAAGTATTGATAGCAGATATAGCTTCCAAACTGGGTTGATGCCTTGATGGAAGTGTGATATCAGGTACGATTCCCTGCCCCTTAGGCCAATTGGTTTGAATTGGTCCCCCATTTTCCACCCCAGATCCTCATATAAATGATTATGGCTATGGTCTAAATATTTTGCTCCATCAGTCAATTCAATATCTTGCCACTGGTATTTGATAAAAACTCGGTGTGAAGTCACACTATGTTCATGTCCCACATATGTTGTCATGCTCACATTTGTTTCCATTTTTTTCCTTCCCCTATGACTATGAGTAACATTTTTCCCTAAGGTATACGAATAAGTGACATCAGGTTGCTTCTTCTTCCATTCTCACATGAAATCTCTCTATGCTCAATTTCTCTTGCAACGCAATGGAATTTTGATCTTGTTTTCAATGACCATGCCAGAACTATGACAAGCATGGATTATTTTCATAGATGTTCAGGAACTGCTAGTAAAAGTACAACTAGACCATAGGCAGTGAAGATGGCCAATGAGAGTGATGAATACACATTATTATTATTATTAAGAGAGCTAGACTATATAGTTGCAACTGAAACCATGGTGCTTGGAATACTCCCATGCGAAAAAGGTTCTTTATTCGGCTTGGAAGTTGTCACAAGTAATTATTTTGCAATTATATGGGCCAATCCATGTTAAAGGTGAAGCCAAGGACTTTTAAGCCACTTTGCGGTCTTCTTGGGTTTTCTGTTCAAGTTGTTAAGGTAACCTGTGTAATTAAGCCTGAACCTCACTTTGTAGAGTGAAGACTCTTTTCCCATTTCTATGCAGTCTATTACATAGAGAAGATTTTAATTTTTCTTATTTGTGTTTAGTTGGAGTGGTGTAAAAGTAGAGGGATGAATTTTTTTTTTTTTTGTTTAGTTGAAAAGAAAAATGGGAGGATAGAAAATAGAGTTTGGAAAAATTTACACTTATCCTATTACATAATATATATTTTTTGAGATAATATTAATTTTTTTAATGTATATAAAATAGATACACATATTTTATTATGAAATATCTGGATAAACAAAAAACATAAACAACACAATGAAGAAGAATAAAGAGATAAGTATATAATCTCTGTATATTAAGAAAATTCAGAAGATTAGTTATGCTTTTAAAAAATGTAAAAAATATCACTAATCTAATTAGATAATCCTTATTCTTAAAAAATAAAAAATAAGGTTAAAATTGTAATTCAACGAAATTCAAAAATAAAAAAACTACCAAAGAATTTTTTTTATCTTAAAAATTAGAACACTCTTTATTTAAACATATTTTACGCATGTTTGATATATTTTTCCTAAAACCTAGCCCATACTAAACCCATGAGTTTACTCCATTTTAAATTCTAAATTTTAGTTTTTTAAAAATCTTTTATTGTGTAACCTCACTAATAGATAAATTCAAATTAAAAAATTACATTAAACTCAAAAAAAAAAAAAGAGTTTCATCGCATGTGCGGAGCGCGTGTGATGAGGCTAGTATTAATTAACCACAAGGTCCACAACTATATCCCAAAAAACTGAAACATATCCTTCAATTAAAAATAAATAGAAGAAAAAAAGGCATCCAAATTCAGTAAGAACTAAGAACGAGGAAAAGAAAAAAAGAAATAAGAAGAAGAAATAAGCAAAGAAAGACAGCAGAACGACTAAAAAAAGAACCAAGCTTAGGCGTAAAAAAGAAGAAGTCAGAAATGAAGAAGGGATTAAAAATGAAGCAGGAGTGGAGGAGGGAAAAAAATAAAGGGATGAACGAACAAAGCAGGCAAAGAACAATTCAAGGGTCAAATAGTCTTTTCATAATCTTGTTAAGTTCTTTTTTTATTTTGGAGAGAATGTGATTTGGTGGGCTTTGAGAGAAAATAGCTGGGCTCTACCAATTTTCTCTTCCCCCCTACCCATTTTCTCTATTTTTTTTTTCTTCTATCTTCCCTATTCCGCGTGAAGTACCCCCTTTACGTTTGTCCTATTCCTGCACTCAAAGAATAATCTTCATGACACTTTATAAACTTACCGGTCTAATTTAAGCATAATAGTGATGTCATTAAATGGTCGTTGTTAAAAGGATAATAATAGCACTTTGAACTTATTTCATGGCTTCTGAAACAGCAAAAAGATGCTTAAGAATATGCTGAATTCATGCATCATCTTCTATTAGTGTGTAATTCTGTGCATACGCACGGGTATAATTAAAAACAATTATTATTATATGATGCAAATTAAACATTTTTTTTAGAAAATATTCAAATTATACATAGTATTAACTTACATTTTTTTCAACCATACATTTCTAAAATATTTAATGGTTTATCATTTTATATATATATATATATATATATATATATATATATAGATGTAAAATTTAAAATTTAATTAGTTTTATGTTCGTGGGTTCCAGTTAGCTTAACTGGTAAAGTCTCTGATGTTTGTATAAGAGATCTGAGATTCAATCATTGCCTATACAAAAAACTGATTGATGTTTTGGTATGATGATAAATAGTTATCATTAGGAGCGGACGTCATAGGTTGAAACTCTCTAAAATTTTTTTTTTATGCTCTTTGGTTTGTGCACTCAATAATTCACTTGTCACAAAAATTTAAAACTTAGATAGACACATGACGGAAAATTGGACTCTAATTGAAATCCAATTTAGAATCTAATTGGATTTCGACACTTCAATTTTTACACTCAATAATTAACTTAGCACAAAATTAAAAATTAAATGGGACACATGACGTAAAATTGAGAATCCAATTAAAATTTAATTAGATTGTAGTTTCTATTGGGACCAGGGCTGCAGGGAGACTTGTTGTCTCTATTGGGAACATGAACGGAGGAAGACTTTGACCTGGGAGTAATGGCCAACCACCACCCCACAATTTTTAAATAAAAATATTAGTAAGTATATAGATACCAATTTTAGTAATTTTGTTCTGTAAAATAACACTTTGTCTCCCTTAACAATATCATTAACTCTTTTAAGAGGAATGCTATAATCACAAATTTTCTACAAAATTTTACAAATGGCTAAGGTAGTAAATTCTTATTAGTTTGCATTTGGGTCTACCACTTACATCAATTTTTTACTTACTATTAACTACTCACCATATTAGCGATTTGTAAAAAAATTTGTTACTCTAGTATTTTCCTCCTTTTAAAGGCCATAAAAAAATTAAAACAAAATATACAAGCCCAAAAAAATTAGCCCAACAACAAAAATTACCAATAATAAAGTTAAAAAAAATTAAACTCAATCAACCAATTTTATCAAAAACAAACAACCCGGCCCAATAAAAAATTGTAAATAAAATAATTTTTTCCTTACTCAACAGAAGTCACACACATAAAAAAAAAAAACAAATAAATAATAAATATATTAAAAAAACCCTTAGCGGTTAAGCAATAGAGCCGGAGGCCAGAGTCACTGCATGCAACTAGCAGCAAAGTCACCCCCCTAACTTCAAGTTCTAGTTTCGTCCCTGATCGAGACAATATCATCTTGTTTTCTAGATATCATGTTTCAAGGCATATAAATATAAATATAAATATATATATATATATATGTTGATCATATCAATAATTAAAAAAAAATTGTAATGGGTTGTTTTTATCATGATGAAAAAGAAAAAAAAAAAGAAAAGAAAAGAAAAGAAAAGAAGAAAAACCTTTTAACATACTAATTGTAGGGTCAAGGGCCCAAATTATATATTGGGCCTTGGGTCTTGTCCGAGAGCGTGGGTGGTCCGAGGAGGAACATATGGTAAAGAATGATTTAGACTCAGGACTTAATGAACAAAATACGAATGGGAAGGTGGTCCGAGGAGGAATATCTCCTTGGATATAAATAATAGAGCTCAAATATGTATTCCAACAATTGCGGTGACCTTCTAAGAAGCTCTAGTGGTAGAGACTTGCATCATGAACATACGAGAAGGAGAGGAACCCAAAAATATCTAAGAAAAAATTGCCACCATCCCATTGAATACATTGCAGCTGCTTTTTTGGCCGCATTTATGTGGAGAAGACCACTAAATAGTGCTGCCTTGGCTACCACAACTCATAGAAAGCTAAAGAGGCTATCTGATGGGACAGGTACTCAACTAAGGGCTTAAATGATCAACAAATGTAGGATCAAGATGGTCCAGGGGGAGCTATATAATGTAAAAGACCGTTCATGAGGAAAGGATTGGAAAAATTGAGAAAGAATACTGTAGTTATAAAAATTATACTTGTACCCAACTGTTATTGATTTGTATGATAAAATACCTCCTCGGACAGTGAATTTATTTAGCTCTATTTTTTTTAAATCCATACTAGCCATTGTCAAATTCATTAGGGTCTAGTTCTTCGTCTCACTCTCTACAAATTTATTGTACTGGGCTCATTGGGCCAAGTTCCTATACATCTTGGGCTTGGGCTGCAAAATATGTCACTACAATTGGCGCCGTCTGTGGGGAGAACTTGTGCAATAGTGAGTATGACGTTTAACTATGGTAGGATCAAGTCCCCATCAAGAAGAATCCATGGGTTCCAGGCGACAAGATGACTTCCTTAACCTTGAAAGCAAGCGAGATCGAGAAAGTAGCATACACACCACACATATTGGTAAAAGTCATTCTCGAGTTGGGAGTCACGTCTCTTAAGAGTAGAACAACAGAGCCATGCAAAGGGGGATTGACAATTTAAAAAGAAGCTGCGCCATGCATAACAGAAACGAACTCCTTCCAGTTCTGACGTCTCCTCCAATGATGAAGAGGATGCTAGTTACAGGCAAAGGTCAAGAACTCTACCAAGAGAATCTTTCTTCTATGACGAAGAGCACCAACATAAGCGAAGATACAAGAGCCCGCCTTGTAAAGGCTTGGGAAACGACGCTATGAGTAAGGCATTGAATCAAATCTCCAAATCACCTTTCAAGCCTAAGATAGAGAGGGCAAAACTTCCTCGGCGATTCCATTAGCCCACGTTCACCATTTATAACGGTCAAACGAACCCTGTAGAATATGTGAGCTAGTTCAACCAGAGGATGGTTGTCCACTCTAAGGACAAGACTTTGATGTGCAAAGTATTTCCCTCCAGTTTGGAACCTGTGGCGATGAGATGGTTCGATGGTCTGAGGGCCAATTCCATAGATTCCTTTAAAGAGCTTACTCGGGCCTTTGGCTTTCGTTTCATTATGTGTAGTAGGGTACCTCGGCCCTTGGATTTACTATTGTCCTTATCCATGCAAGAGGGGGAGACCCTGAAAATGTACTTGGATAGATACTGGGAGATGTATAATGAAATAGATGGTAACTTTGATGACGTGGCCATCAGTACTTTTAAGGTCGGCCTCCTAACCGAGCACTGTTTAAGGAAGTCTCTGATGAGAAAGCCTGCCACCAACATGCGCAAACTCATGGACCAGATTGACAAGTATAAAAGGGTTGAGGAAGACTAGCAACAGGGGAAAGGAAATTATAAGGCTATCCCTCAGGAGAGGAAGGATTTCAGGTCGAACCAATACAACAACAATAGGCCTCGGAGAGACTTTGCCAGATAGTCAGGACCTTCCAATACTCAGTCGGTTAACGTGGTGTTTCAAGAATCGGTGCATCAGGTTCTGGAAAAGATTAAGAATGAGTTGTTCTTCAAATGGCCAAACAAGATGGCAGGAAACCCCATGAGGCGTAATTAGAGCCTTTATTGCCACTACCACCAGGACCAGGGACACATTATCGAGGACTGAAGGAATTTATGGGATCATTTGGAGTCCAAGAGGGAAAACTCAAGCAATTCTTACATCACTCCAGTGGCCAGGGGGCCTATACAAATTCTGAGCCTCGGAGAGATGATTCCTCGAGGCCACCCTTGGGAACGATAAATGTCATTTTTACTACTCTAGGGAGAATAGGCTCCTGCCCCTCCAGAGTGTTGTCCGTGGCTCGGCTACCCGCCGAGGGCGCTAATTCAGGGCTGAATAGGGCTAAGATGGATATCCCATCGGCATTGTGTTTCTCGGACAAGGACAAAATTGGGACCATCCAGTCACATGATGACGCTTTAGTGGTAACGCTTAGGATTGGTAGGTATGATGTGAAAAGAGCAATGGTGGACCAAGGCAGTGGTGCTGAGATTATGTACCTCGACTTTTACAAGGGGCTAAGTTTGAAACCTGAGGACTTAACAGCTTATGATTCCCCTTTGTTGAGTTTTGATGGGAAGGTTGTCATTTTGAGGGGCCAAATTTTACTACCTGTGCAAGTTGGTCTGGAGATAGTGGAGGTGGACTTCATCGTTATGGACGCTTATTCCCCCTACATGGCCATTATAGGCAGGTTTTGGCTCTATGCCCTGGGAGTAGTCTCTTCTACTTTGCACCAGAAGGTGAAATATCTGTCAGACGGCCAAATTAAAGAGATTGTTGGAAGTCAATCCATGGCTAGGCAGTACTTGGTGGCCGTAATCTTATGTCAGCCTGAAGCTGAGTCCTCGACCTCTACTGGAAGGGCTTGTAGCAATTAAGAGATCCGGTGTTGCCTGTCAATGGATTAGCCGAGGAGGCAAAATGTGAAGATTTAGAAAAGGTCGTTGTTGGTGAGGATCCAGAGAAGCTCTTTTAGATTGGGGCTCAGCTACCTCCTCCAGACAAGGAAGAACTGGTAGAGGTTCTTAGAAAAAATGTTGATGTGTTCGCATGGAGCGCTTACGAGGCCCCGGGGGTGGATCTAAGCTTCGTTTGCCATCACTTAAATGTTAATCCATCCGTCACTCCCAAAAAGCAACCATTTCGACGCCCATCTAAAGAGCATGCAGATGCTGTTAGAGACAAGGTAATAAAGCTCAAGTAGGCAGGGGCTATCAAGGAAGTTTTCTACCTGAATGGCTGGCCAACACTGTAGTGGTTAGAAAGAAGAATGAGAAGTGACGAGTATGTGTGGACTTCACAGATCTGAATAAGGCTTACTCAAAAGATCCATTCCCTATGCCATGAATAGATTAGTTGGTGGATGCAATGGTGGGCCATCCTCGGATGAGCTTCTTGGACGCCTTTCAAGGGTATCATTAGATACCACTTGCCCTAGGCGATCAAGAAAAGACAGCTTTTGTCACTCCCATTGGAAACTACCACTACAAGGTGACGCCCTTTGGCTTAAAAATCGCAGGGTCTACCTATCAAAGGATAATGACGAGAATGTTTGAACCACAATTGGGCAAAAGTATTGAAGTCTACATAGACGATATGATGGTGAAGCACAAGGTGGTGTCCAAGAATGTGGAGGATCTTGGAAACATCTTTGAAATTCTGAGGAAACATAAGTTGCGCCTGAACGCTTTCAAGTGCTCATTTGGTGTGGGATCAGGTAATTTCTTGGGATACATGGTAACTCATAGGGGAATCGAGGTCAACCCCAATAACATCAAAGCCATTAACAGTTTGCAACCGCCTTGAAATCCTAAAGAGGTCTAGAAGCTTACCGGAATGACTGCTGCCTTGAATCGATTTATTTCACGGTCAGCAGATAGGTGCAGACTCTTCTTCCTCTTGATGAATAAATGGAAGGGATTTGTGTGGACCGAGGAGTGTGCTTTGGCTTTCCAGCAACTTAAAGAATATCTATTTTGGCCACCTATCATGTCCAGTCTTGAGGTGGATGAGGTCCTGTTTGCCTATATCGCTGTGGCCCCTTATGTTGTAAGTTTGGTGTTGATACGGATTGACAGTGGCATACAATGACCAATTTACTATGTGAGTAGGTCATTACATGAGGCTGAGGTTCGTTATCTACTATTGAAGAAAGCCATCTTGGCAATAATGCATGCTACGCGAAAGCTTCCCCATTACTTCCAAGCACATACAATAGTTGTCCTGACTCAGCTTCCACTCAGGGCTATATTTCGAAGTGCTGATTACTCGGGGAGGATTGCTAAATGGGGCACAATTCTAGGGGTTTTTGACATCAAGTACATGCCTTGTACCTCTATCAAAGGCCAAGTTCTTGCGGACTTGGTGGCTGAGTTCGCTGAACCCCCATTGGAAGAAGTGACAGCGACATAGAACATGGTTGGAAAATCAGTTGGCACAATCTCTCTGCAAGAACCTTTACTTTGGAAGGTATATGTTGATGGGGTAATAAACCAAAGGGGCTTTGGAGTGGGGATAGTTCTGGTTTCTCTTGAACAAATCACCATTGAAAACTCACTAAGACTGGGCTTATCGGCTACGAATAATGAGGCTGAATATAAAGCTTTGCTAGAAGGAATGTCCATGGTTCAAAGAATGGGGGCAAAGGTAGTAAAGATGTTCTCGGACTCAAGACTGGTTATTGGCCAAGTGAAGGGCAAGTTAGAAGCAAGGGATGAGAGAATGAAAGGGTGCTTAAGTCAAGTTAGACATTTGCAATCAAGGTTTGAATCATTCAACTTGCTACACGTCTCTAGAAGTGGAAACACACATGCTGATTCCTTAGCCATGCTTACAACCTCCTCAGCGCATAGCTTACCTCGGGTTATCCTTATAAAAGATTTGTGTAAACCCACAGAGGTAAAGGAAAAGGTGGTCAATGTTCACCAAGTCAGAGTAAGGCTTAACTGGATGGATCCCATAGTATTATTCTTGAGAGAGGACATCTTGCTGGAGGATAAATCAGAAGTTGACAAAGTACGGAGAAAGGCACCTCGTTTTTGGCTATCCGAGGACCAAAAACTGTACAAGTGCTCTTTTTCTAGGCCATACCTACTCTGCATTCACCCTGAAGTGTCAGAGCTACTCCTTGAGGAATTACATGAACGAATTTATAGAAGCCATACCGGAGGCAGATCTTTGTCTCACAGAGCCATCACTCAGGGCTATTGGTGGCTAAATATGCAGAAAGAAGCGCAAGAATATGTGAGAAAGTGTGATCAATGCCAAAGATTTGCACCAAATATACACTAACCAGGAGGAGTCCTTAACTCCCTATCCAGCCTTTGGCCATTTGCTTAATGGGGCTTAGACATCATTGGCCCTTTCCCCAAGGCAGCCGGGAACAAGAGATATTTGCTGGTCGGCATGGACTACTTCATCAAGTGGGTTGAAGCTGAGCCTTTGGCAAATATCAGGAACGTGGATGCCAAGAAATTTGTTTAGAAAAACATTGTCACACGATTTGGGGTCCTTTGTACCTTCGTCTCAAACAATGGCCTTCAATTTAACAGCAAATCTTTCAGGAGATACTGTTGTGATCTTGGAATTACAAACAGGTATTTCACTCCAGCTTATCCCCAAGGAAATGGACAAGCCGAGGCTGTAAACAAGGTCATAGTGAACGGACTCAAGAAGAGGCTAGTGACGCAAAGGGAAGATGGGTAGAAGAGTTGTCACATGTCCTTTGAACGTATAGAACTACATCTCGCAGGTCAACGGGAAAGAACCCCTTTTCAATGGCTTATGGAGCCGAGGCTATCATTCCTTTAGAAACTGGCTTCCCAATGTTAAGGACCGGTTTATTCAATTCAAGTAGTAACAATGAGTTGCTAGAAAAGGCTTAGACTTTATTGAAGAAAGAAGAGAAAATGCAATGGTTCAATTGATATACTACTAACACAAACTCAAGCAAGGTTATGATGCCAATGTAAAGCTGAGGCCGTTGGTGCCTGGTGACTTACTATTGAGAAAAGTTTTAGGTATTGCAAAGAACCCAGCATGGGGAAAGTTAGGACCTAATTGGGAAGGGCCATATTGCATCACCTCGGTAGCTGGTATAGGAGCATATTTTCTGGAGGACTTAGATGAGCATGTAATACCGCGTCCTTGAAATGTAAACAACCTGAAAAAAGTATTATTATTAATGAAAGCTTCCTTTGTCAATATGTTCATTTGTTGTATAAAGGCATTGTACTTCCCTTTATCAAATATTTATAAGTGATTAAACAGTGAAAGTTCAAAAACGTGTACAAAAACACTTTTGAACGTTTAGACCCCCAAAAACCAATTTAATCAACACATGCAATATGTTAAACAATAGTGTGCGGAAACTTAACAAATGCTATAACATGGTATTGATTAAATAACTATCTAAGCCACAACAAAATAAACCACAGCAGATAATGTAAAGGCAGAGATAGAGAGGAAGGAAGATGCAAACACAGCGATAACACCAGATATGTTATCGAAGAGGAAACCGAAGACCTCGGCGAAAAACCTCTCCGCCGCCCTCCAAGCGGTAATCAATCCACTAGAAAATACAGTTGGGATACAAGGACAGCAATAGACCCTCCAAGCCTAATCTACCCAATGCACCTAAGCCCTCCAAGCTTCTTGCTCCAACGAGGTTGCGCCGAACCTTTTTCTTTTCTAGCTTTCCGGATTCCGCTACTACACCGTAGCATCAACCAATGAATATTGGCTCCTTCCTAACTGCTTCCCAGAACTCCAAACGTCTGTCTCACAGAGATGATAATGGTGAGAACCAGGTTTGGTATAAAGGCCTCTCAAGGATTTGACAATGGAGAGGAAGAGAGTGAGGGATTTTGATGAGACTCTAAGGTAGAGATTGTGGGTAAAACAATCTGGTTTTTCTTTAGGGTTTCTCTCTCAAAATTCTCTCTGGAAGCTCTCTTTCAATCGTGGGTTAAAAGGGTATTTATACTGAAGAGGAGTGGAATGCGAAACGTCAGGTTTTTCCAAAACAGGGGTGGCTCGCGGCTTGACCTCGCGGCTTGACTAAGTCGCGAGTTCCAGTCGCGAGTTAACCGTATGGCCAGTTGTCCTGTTTTGTCCTGTAGTGCTCCAGCTAGCATGACTGTTCATCTTCCAGCATGCTTGGCACGTGTGCAGATTCTGGCGGGTTGAAGCCGCGAGTCCAGTCGCGAGTCCCAGCCGCGACTCTCTGTTTTCTTGCACACTCTTGAGCAATCTTCACACTATCTCACTCACTACCCTTACAACAATCCCACCTAAATACAGGGTTACTAAATGCTGAATTACAAGCAAATTTGGCACGGAATAAAGCCAATTAGATGGTTGAATAAATTCAACCTTACAATCTCCCCCTTTGGCTATTCCGTGACAAAACCCTAAAACAGACTCTAGACTTAACATGTGAGTTGGGAACAGTTGATCAAAACTCACTCACACCTAATTCTAGAAGCTGTGAAGCACTTGAATCATATGAACATAAACTCCTGAAACACAACAATACACCATGATCATTGTAAGCAGAAAATTATTAATGCATATGAAACAGGCAAAAAGAGATCAAGCATAAGATGGAGTTAATGAACAAACCATGGCTTGATCAACCAAGTGAACACCACAAAGTAGTGATCACAGTGTTCATTCACACTTGGAATGAACACAAAGACATACAAGTTAACAAGCACAAGGCAAGACACTTGTATGCTCAACACTCAACCAATGCATAGCTCACATGGCATATGCATCTAGGAACAATCCTACAAGGGCACAAGAGTGACAGTACATAAACCACAATGCAAAACATTTAGATTTAAAATACTGATTTCACATAGCATAAAGGCTGCACTTAAGCATGGTACATACCACAAGGCCTACAAACTATGCATAAAACATAAACCCTCAAAGCTTACAAAAGCATATGGGTACAAACTAACAAATACCTGAATAACATCATCAAACATATATAAAAGTTTTATCCAAGAATATATGAAAAGAGTTAGAAACAGTTTATACACCAAAACCCAGTGTATTAAAAACAAAAAATAAAAATAAAAACACAAATTACTCCCCCTCAACAAATTACTCCCCCTCAAGAGCTGCTTTTCTACGCTTCAATTATCAATGAACTTTCTCCCCCTTTTTGACATGGAATGGCCAAAGGGTCACTGGTCATGCTGAGTTGTGAAGCTGTCAAGTGTAGCAGCCAAGACATCAATCTGGTCTTGCATGGCTCTCATTCTGTCAGAATGCTCAGTCTGGACTGCCCTGATCCCATCAAGCCTTTCCAGAATGATCTGGAAAGCATCTGGAGGTGCATCTGCAGAAGTTGAAGCTCTGGACCTCTTGCCACTCCTCCTTGGTGTTGAGGTGGATGCATGCCCTGCTGCCTCTGCATCAGTCTCCATTGGGACTTCCTCTCCTTCATCACCTTCATCTTCTTCTCCTGGAAGCCTAACACTGATCCTTTTGCAGGTAAGTTTGTTGATTGCAGAGGGTGTAGACATGTGACTGATGTCTTGAGGAATTTGAACACCCTTCCTTCGAAAAATCCTCATTAGGAGACTAGGAAAGATCAGTTTTGGTCTAGATGTTGTTCTTGTCTCATCCACAATGATGTCAAAGATGTGGGAACTTATATCTATGAAGTTCTTCTCTTTGAGATCCATCAGAAAAATTGCTCTAGCACAATTGATTGTGGTCAACTTCTTAATAGGATACAGGTTAAACATCATGATTATGGTGAGAACCCTCATGTCCACTGGAAAGGCAGTGGTATTCAAACACTTCCCTTCTCTCTGCCCACCTATCCTCTGTTGAACTGTTTCAATAGAGACACTCCTATCCTTGAAATTTATAAACTCCTCATCATCCAAACCCTCAAGCCCTAGTACATCATCTATGACATGTGCATCCAAGATGAATTCTTTCCCTCTAACCCAGCAATTTAACTCATTCTCCTTTATCACAGCATTTGAATAAAATTCTCTAATCAGAGGTTCACACACCAAAGGGAAATCACTCAAAAGTTTGTCCCATCCTCTTCCTTCAAAACAACTGGGAATAAAAGTTTGCCTTAGATCGTCCA
Source organism: Quercus robur (assembly GCF_932294415.1). Taxonomy (NCBI): domain Eukaryota; kingdom Viridiplantae; phylum Streptophyta; class Magnoliopsida; order Fagales; family Fagaceae; genus Quercus; species Quercus robur. The sequence continues at coordinate 67,559,989 of NC_065535.1, forward strand.
AATCCACAAATCTCTCTTGAATGATTCCTGCATTCAAGAAGTTATCCTTGTATCTCTCAAAATGATGAACTGACCTAAACAATCTAGGATCCATCTTAAGTCTTTTGTCAGCCCTTTTAGCAGTAGATTTCTTCTTTTGGGGTGAAGGGGCCATCTGTGAACAATCAGAAAAGGCCACAACAACATATAACAATATATGTGCACAACCAGTCAGTACCATGTATTTAACAGAGAGAGATATCAATCAAACAAGTGAACTTCAAACACTTAACCAGCAAGCAATTTAGTTCAACCATATAGATAAACTAATCCTAGGATAGGAAACACATGAACAACATGGTGAAGTTATCCTGAAGGCAAATAAATGACATTGAGGCAGATTATGGAAAATGATATGACATACACACAAAATATTGAGCCTAACAGAATCTTCCCATAGATTAACACACATGCACATCTTGCAAAGGAAAACACACAATTTCAACAGAACCAAAAGTAACATCTCAACAGCTCATAGTTCAGAATGAAATGAAAGGAAAACTTAGCTAAGCACAAGAGCAATAGGACAAAGACTATCATTAACACAACCTATAACAACAGAATCCACAAGCTAAGCAAGAACAAAAAGCAGAGACCGAACCACAAACCCATTTCAAAGACACAATCAAATGCGAAAAATCGAGGGTAAAAGCACAAAATCAAGTAGAAAAGAGTGAAAATCAGAAAACCCATACCTGGAACTCGACGATTTTGGGCTGTAAGGATGCAACACAAGAGATTGGAAAAAGGGAGCACGGAGTGTTTGGGAGGGAGAGTGTTTAGAGAGAAGATGAACAGTCACAAAAATTCGAGGGAAAAACTGAAAAAGTTTAAAAACTGCTCCTGTTTCTGCAAAACACGCGATTTTCGCGACTGGTTCAAGTCGCCACACAGTCGCCAGCTCAAGCTGCCAAAGTACTCAAGAGGAAAATTTTGAAAGATTTTTCTAAGTGTTTTTCGCGACTGGAAGGTCTACCCGCGAGTGAGTCGCGAGCTGAGTCGCGAAAATCTCTGAGTGAATCTCGCGACTGGACCTTCCACTCGCGAACAAGTCGCCAAAACTGACCAGCGAAGATGCGACTGAAACTCGCGACTTGACACACCCGCGACTGAGCCGCCAAAACAGGGCAAAACTGTATTTTTGAAATTTTCAGATTTTTCAGCAAAATACTTTCCAAAAACACCTAAAACACTCAAAAATCTTTTTGTGCTTGAATTAACAAAGATTGAGTATGTGAAAACACATTTTATCAAGTACAATCACACAAATGAATATGGCATTTATCAAACATAAACTTGTGTGTTGTGTGTGGATATCAACAATGAAATAGTCTTTTGTCTAATGTGAAGCTTTAATGATCAATTCAACCAAGGCATACACAATTAGCACTAGATCATGTGACCAATCTCAATTATAGAAATATGAATATATGACTTCCCACACAACTTGATAACATAACTTGGAGCCTTTCATTTGACTCCACTTTCAGCCATAACATTTGATCTTTTGAGGCAATCATCTCTCATTGTGAGAGGGATATATAACATTTTTCTTAGAAGAATAGGCCTTTGGCCTTTTTGAAAGAAATTTCACTTTAAATATAAAGTCGCTTACCCTTTTTCCTAGTCAAATACTAGAATGTGCGACAGGCTTTTGCAGCTCAATATCTCTTTTCATTTGGAGATTTACATTTAGTGAGCTCTTTTTAGCAAAAAAATAAAAAGTGGGAAGAGATATAGACACAAGTCTATGCATGTTTCAAGATCAACATAACCATTCACTAATCATTCATGACAAGTTTGAAGATCTATTTACAACAATCACATAGATTTCAAGATTTTTTTTTTTTCAAAGTGATATGAGTGCATGAAAACAAGCAATACTCGACAATGCACAAAGCCATTAGCACAAAGGTACAAGGCAAAACGAGTTTTAAGACAAAAACTCAACAAAGTCAATCAAATGTTTAGATTTTCAAATTCTTTATGTGATTTCTGGATTTTTGACTTAAGAAACAAAAAGAATGATAAAACACAATTAAGAGATATTCACAAACAAACAACCAAAATCAAAAACAACAAGCATACCAAACAAACATAGTCACAAAGCATAGGAAGTATTAATGCATGGACATGTTGTAATGCTTATGCATGAGTACCCCTTTTCACCCACACGACACTTGCGTTTGGGGTGATTTCCTTAGAGGATTGGGTACGGGAGTTAGGGCTTTCAAACCTTCGTGAGAAGCTTTCCAAGCAGTTGGTGAATGCACCAATCATCTTCATCACGTTCATCATTCCGGGATCTCCGTTTTGCTCTCTAGGTTGATCCCCTGCCCACGTTCTCCTATCAACTCTTGGTCCTCCTGACCTTTGAGGAGTAGCACTGTTCTTTGCTCTCAGCTTTTGGCAATTTGGTCGAGTGTGCCCTTGAAGTCCACAGTAATGGCACACATACATTCCTCTAGGACCTCTTTGTGGTTGAGGACGTGACTTGGCACGAGACTCAGACCTGCCCACATACTGATTATGATGATTCAGCATCCGTTGGTCCACCACATTCTTCTTCTCCTCCACCTCGAGGTTCACACTAGTAGAGTCAGCTACAACTGGATCTTTGGACTTCACAAACTTCACTTCTTTAGTGACATTTCCAGTTGAGCTACTTCCTCCGGTATATCCCAGTCCGGATTTGTCTGAGAAGCTCTTTTGAGATGATATAACATCATCAAGCTTCTTGGTGGTGACCCTCTCTATTTTTGCATTTGCTTGAACAACCTCATTCTCAAGGAATCTCACTTTAGTGTAGGCTTCGGACAGCTCACCATTAAGGGTTTCAATCTCGCATTTGGCCTCCCTATACCGGATTAGGAGACTTTTGTAGTCCTCCTCAGCCTTCTTCATCTTTCTCACTGCAGCCTTGGCCACCCTTGTGTATTCGCCAGATTTCTCCAACAGTGAATTGTAATTTTCTTGAAGAGTAGCTGTGCTTTCTTCTTCTTCAGCTTCTGATTCTTCAACACTTCCTAGTGAGTCATCCTCACTATGTTCTCCAAGGTCTTGAACAAGCAAATTCAATTCATCCGAAGACTCAACATGAGCAATAGTCATGAAAGCTGAGTAGTTCCCTTCTCCATCACAGCTCTCCTCAGATTCTGAGTCGGACGAATCTGAATCACTCAAAGTCGTGGCGTACACCTTGCCTTTTGATTTCAAATAGTTAGGACATTCCCTCTTGAAGTGTCCATGCCCGTTGCATTCAAAACAAGTAACACCTTGTGTGGATTGGGATTCTTTTCCATCTTTCCTCTTGAAATCCCTCTTCTCCCTTCCAGAATTTTGGAAATTTCTCTTATCATCAAATTTTCCATTGTTTTTGAATTTCAAAAACTTCTTGAAATTTTTAACAAGATAGGCTACATCCTTGTCAACCATATCTTCTCCTGACAAGCCTTGATCTTCCACCTTCTCATTAACGGTCTTTAGAGCAATGGATTTACCCTTCCGTTGATTTGGCAGCGACATTTCATAGGTCTGTAAAGAACCAACCAGCTCCTGCACCTTGATGTCGTCAAGATCCTTGCTCTCTTCAATGGCTGTCACTTTGGCACGGAAGCTTTCCGGCAATGATCGAAGGATCTTCCTTACAATCTTAGAATCCTCCATCTTCTCCCCCAAGTTAAACTTGCTGACAACCACTTCATTTAACTTCCCATAGAATGAGTCGAAAGACTCATCCTCACTCATCTTGAGCTCCTCAAACCGAGTGGTCAGCATTTGTAACTTGGTATCTTTCACCTTCTTCGTGCCTTCATAAGTTGTTTCCAGAATCTCCCATGCATCTTTTGCAATAGTAATGTGAGAAATCCTGTGAAATTCATCTGGAGACACACCACAGAAAATAGCATTTAGTGCTTTACTGTTAGCATTAGATGCAGTAAGTGCTGCCTTATCCCATGTGGATTTGGCTGCTTCAGGTTTGGTCCAACCTATCTCAACAGCATCCCACACGGATTCATCAATAGAGCATAAAAAGGCTCTCATACGAACCTTCCAAAATGCATAGTTACTTCCATCAAAATATGGAGGTGCATTAAGGGATTGAGACCTATCCATCTCAAAAAGAAAGGGAGTCAAGGATCACACAATGGTAATAAAACCAAACAGATGTGTACCCGCTCTGATACCAATTGAAAGTTCAAAAACGTGTACAAAAACACTTTTGAACGTTTAGACCCCCAAAAACCAATTTAATCAACACACGCAATATGTTAAACAATAGTGTGCGGAAACTTAACAAATGCTATAACATGGTATTGATTAAATAACTATCTAAGCCACAACAAAATAAACCACAGCAGATAATGTAAAGGCAGAGATAGAGAGGAAGGAAGATGCAAACACAGCGATAACACCAGATATGTTATCGAAGAGGAAACCGAAGACCTCGGCGAAAAACCTCTCCGCCGCCCTCCAAGCGGTAATCAATCCACTAGAAAATACAGTTGGGATACAAGGACAGCAATAGACCCTCCAAGCCTAATCTACCCAATGCACCTAAGCCCTCCAAGCTTCTTGCTCCAACGAGGTTGCGCCGAACCTTTTTCTTTTCTAGCTTTCCGGATTCCGCTACTACACCGTAGCATCAACCAATGAATATTGGCTCCTTCCTAACTGCTTCCCAGAACTCCAAACGTCTGTCTCACAGAGATGATAATGGTGAGAACCAGGTTTGGTATAAAGGCCTCTCAAGGATTTGACAATGGAGAGGAAGAGAGTGAGGGATTTTGATGAGACTCTAAGGTAGAGATTGTGGGTAAAACAATCTGGTTTTTCTTTAGGGTTTCTCTCTCAAAATTCTCTCTGGAAGCTCTCTTTCAATCGTGGGTTAAAAGGGTATTTATACTGAAGAGGAGTGGAATGCGAAACGTCAGGTTTTTCCAAAACAGGGGTGGCTCGCGGCTTGACCTCGCGGCTTGACTAAGTCGCGAGTTCCAGTCGCGAGTTAACCGTATGGCCAGTTGTCCTGTTTTGTCCTGTAGTGCTCCAGCTAGCATGACTGTTCATCTTCCAGCATGCTTGGCACGTGTGCAGATTCTGGCGGGTTGAAGCCGCGAGTCCAGTCGCGAGTCCCAGCCGCGACTCTCTGTTTTCTTGCACACTCTTGAGCAATCTTCACACTATCTCACTCACTACCCTTACAACAATCCCACCTAAATACAGGGTTACTAAATGCTGAATTACAAGCAAATTTGGCACGGAATAAAGCCAATTAGATGGTTGAATAAATTCAACCTTACAAACAGAACTTTAGTCATGCCTGGGTCCTCGAACCAGATGCTTTAGGGAAATTAACACTATATGACAACTTTATAAGTGATTAAACAGAACTTTAGTTGCTTTAGGGAAATTAACACTCTATGATATCTTTATAAGTGGTTAAACAGAACTTAGTCATGCTTGGGTCCTCGGATCAGATGCTTTAGGGAAATTAATACTCTTTGACATCTTTATAAGTGATTAAACAGAACCTTAGTCATGCTTGAGTCCTCAGACCAGATGTTTTAGGGAAATTAATACTTTTTGATATCTTTATAAGTGATTAAATAGAACCTTATTCATGTCTGGGTCCTTGGACCAGATACTTTGGGGAAATTAACACTCTTTGACATCTTTATAAGTGATTAAACAGAACCTAAGCCATACCTGGGTCCTTGGACCAGATGCTTTGGGGAAATTGAGACTCTTTGACATCTTTATAAGTGATTAAACTGAACCTTAATCATGCCTGGGTCCTCGGACCAAATGCTTTGGGGAAATTAACACTCTATGATATCATTATAAGTGATTAAACAGAACCTTAGTCATGTCTGGGTCCTTGGACCAGATGCTTTGGGGAAATTAACACTCTTTAACATCTTTTTAAGTGCTTAAATGGAACCCTGGTCATACTTGACCCTTTGGATCGTATACTTGGGAAAATTAACACTATAACATCTATTTATTTTTTACTAAGTGTTAAAACAGATCTAGGATTATATCCAACTCCTCGGATAGCTGGCTTTGTGCAAGCTAAAGTCCTTAATTATTTACCCAAGTGTTGGGCAGAATGAAGAATATCTCCCCCTTTAATTTTTTACAAAGTTTATTGCTTATCTTTGTTGGATTTAGCCTTCATGGCAGAAGAATCAAGTTGCAGTGCAAATATGGGATAAATCTCTTTGCTGCTGGCACTTAGTCAAATCAGTTAAGCTGGTGGTAGGGTATTGTTTTTAGTTTTTATTAAAGTTAGAATGACAACAGTTTTATTTTATTTGCAATAATAGTAAGCTTGGAAATATATAAAGTAAAGACACAAGAAGTAGAAAGAAAAGTCTATTCATTAATCAAAGGAAGATGCATTACAAATGGTGGCAGAATGACATTACAAAAAAATATGTACACATAGAAAGCTACAAAAGAAAATCCTATACTTAGGCCTTTGCTTGTGGAGGGTCATTCTTAGGATCAGCCTTCTCGGATTGGGAATCCTCGGCCTGAGACTTTAGCTCTGCATCCTTGACCTGGGAGACCATATCCCTAATTGTAAGGGCATTCTCAGATGGCGTGGCCTTCATTGGAGGTTGAGTCTTCTCACCCACTTCAGCCCCTTTTAAAACTTTAGCATTAGGAAGGGGAGCTTGGGTGGTAGGGAGTTAGTTGGGAGGAGGGACGGTATCCGGAATTTCTCGAATATCCTCCGAGAAGAAGATATTCTCAACCCTCCTCAGCTCGGAGTCTGCAGGGACTCCTGCCCGGTCCATCGCTACTCCCCATGACTCAGTGCAATAGTCCCTGCACACTATGACCATCTCCATTGCCAGTCGGGTCTCCGTGTCTAGCACCCCACATTCATAGGATGCCTTCACTGCAGCCTCAGCGGCTTCCCTAACCACCTGAGTTGCATCCTTGGCTTTCTGCAGCTCCACCTTAAGATCCAAAACAATTTGTTTTTCGGGGGCCAGGTTTATCTTGGTTATGTGCAGTTTTTGGCACTGATCCTCGGCCTGCTTCTCCATGGTCTTTAGACCCGCTTTAGGACTTAGGCGAGCCTGGTTTGCTTCTTTCAGCTTCTTAGACAACTCTTCCTTTTCTTGTTTGAGGGCTCTAAGAGCCTTCTCAGCATTAGCTCTGGAGTAGGCTTCAGCATTAACTTCATCGCGAGCATTCTTGACCCATTCCTCAGCTACAAAAACTTGTTGGGTGATTTGCATGATAATAGCAAAGTGGTCAAGTATATACATATGAATAAGTATACATTCTAGCGTTGAACTTAGAAGAGTATTGACTGACTTACCATGGCTAAGTCCCTCTTCAGGGACATGAAAATGTCTTGTTGCCTTGTTTGCCTAAAGCCTTCCATGTCTCTGGGGAGGAGAAGAGGCAGCTCTAAGGCCTCGGTAAGGAAGGTGGCGTGCCCCTTTTGGGACTCCTAAATCGTGACATCCTAAGGAATGGGAGCACCTTCTACCTCTAGCTGAGGGGCCCATGTGCGCGATCCTCAACGTGCTTCAGCACCAGTCTCCTCCCTACTCTCCACGGAGGGAGCCCGTTTGTCCTTAACATTCTTGGGCTGTTTTGCCCCTTTCAGAGGAATAATCTCCCCCTCCTCCCCATCCTGTGTCTTTCTCTTCTTTTTTAAATTGGGACAAGGGATCAGTCCCTCTACGGTCACAGAGGGAGGAAGAAGGGAAAGATTAGGAGGAACTTGGGTTTTGGTGACTTCTTTGGAAGTTGACCCCTTATTTCGGTTGGCCAACAGACCCTTTAAGCTGGACCTTTGCTTCAAGTCTATACCTTCTTCTTCCTCCGAGCTGGTATCAACCCGAGCAACTATCAACCTTGGAGAATGAGTAGCAAAAAACCTATCCAAATTGGCCTCAGGGTCCGAGAGCTCTACCGACATTTCTGGCACTTCACATTCGTCCTCAAGACGGAATTGGTCGATCTCGGCCTCGAGGGATAAGGGTGCAGAAGCTATCTTCTCCCTTGGAGCAGCTACTTCCTGAGGGATGCGTTGAATGGGCAACTCAACGATTGGGAGGTCTCTCTGAGCCAAAAATCCCAGCTTAGAGACGTCTATGCGGTTCAGCTTAGAGTCAACAGCCCTTATTGCCTGGCCTGCATCTTGAAATTGGTAAGAAAGAGGCTTGTAATCTAAGATTAAATGAGCAGCTCTTAACTGTCCGTCTTCACTTATAAATATCTCCGATCTCAGCAACTTGTTGAGACTTGGTACGTTGACCAAACTAAGTCTCGAAGTGACGTGGTTTTTATTTGCAAAAAGTATCCGAGAAGGAAATTACGGTTAGATCAATTGAGACTATTATCCGAGAGGATGAAATGTTAAGGCAGAGTTTAAAAAAAGAAGAAGTTAAGAGTGCTAAAATCCCTTGCCAAAGGGACTAATCCTAGAGTACCCCACCTGGCTCTCCCGATCGAGTTGGGCAGTGAAGACCGTCGTTCCACTCCCCGGAGGCAATCAGGTAGTCATCTTTCATGCCCTTGTTAGACTTAGGGAGGCACGATATTAGTCTGACGACGTTGGACTGAGACTTGAGATAGTATCCCGTGCCGGCAAGCTTGTGGCACTTGTACATGTGAACTACATCATGCCACGTAAGCCCCAAGCCCATCTGCTCATTGAGAGCATTTACGTAACCCAAGACCCTAAATAGGTTAGGGGCGCACTGATTGGGAGTCAGTCTGTGGTTAATTAGGTAATCCATGGTTATCCTACCCATGGGAAGCGTCATCCCTCTCTCTATGAAAGCGATCATAGGAATGATGACTTCACCCACTTCTCTATTGGTAAGAACTTGGTCTAGGGCACAATATTTTAGGGCTACTCCCTGTGAGAGAGAGACTTACGAAAGTGAGTGTATGTAACCCTGAATCTTTAGAAAAGTCTCTTGGAAGGAAATGAATTAGGGAGACTTAGGAGTGTAGGGAGTTTTGAGAGTTGGAGTGCTTGAGATCTTTGGAGAACTTGAAGATTCGTAAAGTAAAGGGAAAATGATTTCCCTCAAGGCTTTATATAGAGAATGGGAATGAGTGGGAGTAATCCCGCTTAAAATTCCAAGAGAAAGATCAGCCGTTGGATCTGCGCCTTGCAAGATCAGCCATTGGATCTGTGCCTCGTCGTTGGATTTACACCTCACCGTTAGATTTGGGGAACAAAGCGCCACCTGGAGCAATTAATAGAGCCTTGCGGGCTTCGAAGCGTCAGGGGCATTTATGGGGCACGCAAAACGGCACTCCTACACATGTAAATCAAAAGATCAAGTAGAATTAGCTCTTAAAAATTCAAAACCCCAACTTTCTCCTCGGATGAGAGGAAAAAACTGGAGTTTTGAGGGGCTATTGTAGGGCCAAGGGCCCAAATTATTTATTGGGCCTTTGGCCTTGTCTGAGAGCGTGGGTGGTTCGAGGAGGAACAAATGCTAAAGAATGATTCAGACTTAGGACTTAATGAACAAAATACGAATGGGAAGGTGGTCCGAGGAGAAATATCTCCTCGGATATAAATAATAAAGCTCAAATATGTATTCTAACAATCGAGGTGACCTTCTACGAAGCTCCAGTGGTAGAGATGTGCATTATAAACATACGAGAAGGAGGGGAACCCAAAAATATCTAAACAAAAGCTGCCACGACCGCATTAAATACACTACAGCTACTTTTCTGGCCGTATTTATGTGGAGAAGATCCCTGAACAGTGTTGCCTTGGCTACCACAATTCACAGAAAGCCAAAGAGGGTGTCTGATGGGACATGTACTCAAGTAAGTGCTCAAATGATCAACAAGTGTAGGATTAAGATGGTCCAGGGGGAGCTATATAATGTAAGAGACCCTCCATGAGGAAGGGATTAGAAAAATAGAAAAAGAATACTGTAGCAATCAAAATTATACTTGTACCTAAATGTTATTGATTTGTATGATAAAATACCTCTTCGGATAGTGAATTTATTCAGCTCTATTTTCTTTATTCTTGCTTGATCACCTTTTAAATCCATACTAGCCGTTGTCAAACTCATTAGGGCCTAGTTCTTTGTCCCACTCTCTACAAATTTATTGTACTGGGCTCATTAGGTCAAGGTCCTATACATCTTGGGCTTGGACTATAAAACGTGTCCCTACACTAACCATTCTCAGTAACATAGAATTTGAGATTGTTGTATTCTTTCTTCAGATAAATCAGTGCATCCGTTAACCCTTGTGGACAGACATTAGTATCATTGCTACTTGGTGTTTGGGTTAACAATTAAATAATAAGCTCTTAGATGATGTCCTGAAGTCATTGTCTCATTTTTTTTTTTTTTTTTTTAATAAGAGGAGTCATTGCCTCATTGATCAATGTTTAAAATATGAGAATTAAACAAAATAATATTACTGGATCGCCAATGAGTTCCTCATTTCTATCAAGTATCAACTGTGACAAACAAACAAAAAGGAAAGATGTATTACATAATTCTAGCCATAAAAAATTAGATATATCCCAAAATCAAATTCAACTGCATGCTAAAAAAAAGTTGTTTTTGCAAAAGTATAACGTAAAGCTTACCTTTGATCGGAAACCGTGTAATTGGATGTATACATAATTGTTTTTTTTTTTTATTTTTTTATTTTTTTATTTTTTTTTTATTTTTTAAATACAAGATACAACACTATTTATATAATTTAAAGTTTTGTTTATTCATAGCCAATCCAAGGGGGAGAAATCGGTTTATTCCACGTCAATAAAAGCAAACCAATTAATACAAATATATGACATAAGTTCAAAATTTCATGCAAAAAAGATTTTAATTTGTATTCGGTGGATTTCTTTTATTGATTTGAAGCAGTGCATTTACTTCTATTTTTCACTTTAGCATTTTTTTAGGCTCATTTTCTCTTGCTGTGCAATTGAATTTTGATCTTGTGTTCGATGTGATAGTTTTGTGGAAGCAATGTAAAATAAAAATTTATATTTTCATTCAAAGTTCGTTGTACCACACAACCATGGATTTTGAATAGAACAAAATTGCGTACCTCTCTTAGCAACCAAAGTGTGTTGCCTCTTAAGGTATTCATCTCTCTCTCTCTCTCTCTCTCTCTCTGGGTTATCAGATGACTACTGTTAGGGTACTTTTTTTTACGCTCAATTTTATTTGAGTACCACCTATTTATACCACTAATAAGTTATTGGATTTTTCCAAATATTTTTTGCTCTATTATTATGTTAATCAAAATGTTTCATATCACATCATCTAAATTGGGTTATGATATAAAGTATCACAAAAAAAGCCCCAAAACTCATATTTTATCCAATTTTATTATCATTATTTAGCTAAGCCCAAAACCGGCCCTATGGACCCAATAAACACATCCTATTCTATTTAAAGCCCAAGAATACTTATGCTTGACAATATTTGAAAAGCCTATGATACAAGTCCATGGCAAAACAATTTTATCAATGGAATTCAAATCCATGATCAAAGCGTATGATTTAAACCCATGGCAATTTATTTATCCAAAGCCCAATTTTTCAATGGCAACATCAATGCCCAATTTCTCATTGGCAATATCAAAACCCAATTTTCATTGGCTACATCAAAGCCCAATTCTCATTGGCAATATCAAAGCCCAGTTTTCACTGGCAATATTTAAAGCCCAATTCTTATTGGTAAAATCAAAGCCCAATTCTCATTGGCAACATCAAAGCCCAATTCTCATTGGTACTATTTGTCAAAAAAGAGCCTAAGATTATAAATACTTGGCAAAGAAAAAATATAATTGTAAAATATTACCATGGCAAAAACCATGGCAATCGTCTTATAAAAAAAACTCATTGGGAGTTATCTTGAAAATTATGTTCTCATATTATAAAATACATGGACATCATTTGCATTGCGACATCCATAATATACGCCTTCGACACTCATGGTAAACCTTCAAACCCACAAGATCATCTTTTAAGTTATGATGAGATTATTAGAAACCATGAACATTATTGCAACATGGAATTCATCAAAGTAAATATTATTTACAAAAGTATTTTGAAACTTGTCCTATTGTTTCAAACATTAGAACTAATTGCCCAAAGGCCCATTGCAAGTATTTATGAAAAACCCAAAAATATTTACTAATAAAAGTTCATGAGAAATGAAAACCTATGGCAACATGTGCACACAACTAGCCCTTGTTCATCCCTAACCAAAGAAACAACTAAAACCCCCTACAAGAGGACCAAGCCTTTGAGGATGAACTAGGGGCTGTTCCATCAGTTTTCTGCCACCCTCTACCTGACGTGAACAGTGCCCAAGGGCTGTCATATCAAACTGAAGTCAAAAGGATGAAGGGACTCCATTATCTTCCTCAAGACTGCACCTTCAGCGGAAGAGGAGCTGAAACCAAATTATCCAAACTTCAACAAATTGATGCAATAAATGTTAAAAACATTCAAGATGCGATTCATGTGCCAAGCCCATGAATCTTAAAAGCAAAAAATTGGGAACATGTGGTTTGGAAGGCAAAAAGGGATCTCCAGCGGAATCCCCTGAAGTGGGCTTAAACTTTGACACCTGGCTTGGGGTGTTGAATCCTACTTCCTAGGGTCCAAATCTTAGTTGCTGTACTAGGATTCTTCCTTAATACTTGACTTAATCCCATTGGCTGAACACAATCTCAGCAATCTTAACATTTAATGCAAGATTACTCCAAATACTACCTTGCCCAAAGAAGAAAAACAGCCCCAAAAGCAAATCTCCCATTTTTAGGCCAAATCCAGGTTATTAATTTAGCTGACCTGCTCCCTTGAATCAGACCTATTTTTTTTTGGATGCTTGTTAATTAATGCTTCTCTAAACTCTATTATAAAAGTATGAGCACCTCAGCCAACAAAGGGATAACCAACCCCCTCTGAGACTTTGGGGGTTCGTTTGCCATTTTTGCTGGTGGTTTAGCTCTCCTTAAACTCACCACTCAACATCGTTAGCCTACACTCATCTAATCCCAAATACTCTTCTCCCCCCTTTACATAATCACAGCTCAAAAATGTTCTCCAACTAGTCACAAATAGTCCATTACTCACAAAAAGCTTCAATCTCAGTATTAATCCTATCCCACTCACTCAAAACAGCCCACATTCATCTCATTCATGCCTTATGCACACATACTCACCAAAATCTTTCTCTCCTTTCATTCTATCCTATTTTTCCTCTTTTATTTGTAACTATGGAGCCTTTAATCTTTGTTTATTATTATTATGATAATGTTTTGGAAACTATGGAAGTTCTTCCTCATGTTGACTTAATAATAATAAGAAAAAAATATGATTTTTTACCACGTAAACACACTAATTAACTTGAAATTACCCTATTGCTGGAGATAATACTGTACCACTAGAGGACTGATTTGAACTATCCGATCAGGACCATTAATGTACTAATTAAGTATTGTAATGTGTTTTTCATTGGGCTTTTGTTGCTGTTTTGTCATGTACAGCCTTTGTTTCTTGCTTGCATAGGCTTTGTCATCACACCGAAAGCCTTTGGGTACCATCTCAAGAGCCCATAGTCGAGTTTTGGCTTGGCTTCCCAACATCTTAGATAGATGCATCAATTTCTCCGTCGACAACTATAGATGCATCAATTTCTCCGTCGACAACTATAGTATCAATTGGTAGTTCTAATGAAAAAGGTATTTTGTATCAAACTATGTCATCCATATCAAAATCAAATAAATAAGAGACATGTGTATAAAAAGAACTACCCACTAACTCATGTTTTTCATTTGTTGGCAGGGTAATTATTTTTTGCTGATATGCCATACACTTATTAGATTTTGATACTGCTTATATGATACCATTTGATACCAAATACCTTCTCTGCCAACTCCTTATGTGAAAATTAAATTTTTTTTTAAAGACTTTTGTAAAACTCAAGAGAGAGATAGGACGTGGGATCCAACTTTAGCTGTAGGATCAATCAATAGCATTTTGAATGTTATTGACTTAGCTTGAAACTCTTTCAAAATTTTTCCTTATTTTTCTCAATTATATCAAGAAAATATTTGAACTTCTACATATTGCAATAATATCCATCAACACATTGCAATTGACCCCAGAAAATTAAAGAATTACATATGAGGTCCCATTACCTAAAATTTTATATAATATTTGTCCTTCCACCACACCATATTCCCATAAATCACTAGGACTGTATTAATATAACTATTATTTCCCTAACTTATGTAACTCTTAATTTCTTGATTTCATAGTTTCTATTGGATTTCAAAATATCTTTGAAAAACTCTTTAAATATATATACAAATATTATATATATGAAAAACAATTTTGAAAAAAAGTCATTGGCTGGTTTTGTTTTGAGTCCAACTTCAATATGAAAATCAACTAAATATATTATCTTCTTTAGAGACTGGAGGGTTTATTGTTGAGTATTTACTTATTTTACTCATTACACACATAACCGAACGTATCTATATATAGCCTTTAAAAAAGCATCACCAGATGAAATTGTCAAAGCTATGTGCATAATAAATAAATATACACAAACCCCTTATGTTTGAGAGCAATAGGAAAATTGTGATGGAACAACCTTTTAACTAACAGTCATCACGCCATAAGGTGTTCTTGATCGGATCCAGTTCAATGTATGTACTTGATATTGTTAGGGTTATATTTTCTATGTAATTGGCTAAGACTTTGACAAAACGCAACTTGTGATTTGGTAGATCTAAGTTGGGTTTAATGTATCAAGAACTACGTTGTTCAAACATATCAGGTGGTTTTATTAAAGACATGAAGATAGATCCAAGAAACAAGTGAAGAAAAGTTGGTTCATTAAGTTTCAATAGAAGCTCAACATATAATGCTATCGAGGATTATTGAAGAGGCTTGATATAAACTTGACACAAGCTCGATCTATCGAGATCTACGATTTTAGAATTTCCAAATCTGAAATTCGGCTCATGATGACTTGTTTAATTAAGATTTCTTTTCTCACAACCCTAGTCATATATAAGGTTTATTTTAAAAGTCATCAAGTATGGAAAATAGTGACTTAGAACTCGTATACTCTGTGTGAAGCTACTGCGCTTATATGCCTTAGGATTTTGTAATCAAGTACTTCCTGATCTTCATCGTTTATGAATGTTCAATTTGGTGTGTAAAATACTAGTGAATGTTTAGACCCCCAATTTCAAAAATATCAACACAAGCTTATATTCAAACAATGTATGTGCGGAATGATAAATATAAGCTATACCTAAACAATCAAACTACTCTAAGCCATAATTTAATCGCAACACATCGGTAATTAAAAGTAAAGATTAAAGGATAGAGAGAAGCAAACGCAAGATAACACTGGCATGTGTTATTGAAGAGGAAACCGAAAAATTCGGCAAAAAACCTCTCTGTCGCCTTCCAAGCGGTGAAATGATCCACGAGAAAATCAGTTGGGATACATGAATAGCAATAGACCCTCCAAGCCTAATCTACCCGATGCACCTAAGCCCTCCAAACTTCTTGCTCCAACAGGGTTAAGCCTAACCTTGTCTTCTCTAGCTTACCGGATCCCGCAATAAGCCCATTGCATCAACCAACTGTATTGGTCCTCTTTGAACTACTCCCAAGCACCAAATAACCTTCTCACTGATATGAATATGGTGAGGTAAGGATTTGGCTAAAGCTCCTCTCAAGGGTATGTCAATGGAGAGGGTGAGAGTAGAGGAATTTGAAGAGTCAAAAGAATAAGATTGTGGATGAATCAATCCTGTTATTCTCTAGGGTTTATCTCTCAAAATTCTCTCTAGAAGCTCTCAATATTTCGTGGGTATAAAGGTATTTATAGTTAGGTATGAGTAGGAATGTGAAAATTCATTTTTTTGCAAAATAGAGGGCTTTGGTGAGTGACTCGCGACCGGGATGGTTCGCAAGTTCCAGTCGCCAAGTAACAGAAAGGCCAGATTGTACTTTTTGTCATTTAGTGATCCAGCTGTCTTGACCCTTCAACTTCCTACATGCTTCACACGTGTGACACTTTTGGCCAGTCACCACTTGCAAGTCAGTCAAGAGTTCCAGTCACGAGAATGCTTTTGAATGCACACACTTGATCAATTCTTCACACTCTCTCACACACAACCCTTATATTATTCCCACCTAAATATAGGGTTTCTAATTGCAAATTTGGCACGGAATAAAACCAACACATGATTGAATAAATTCAACCTTACAGTTTATAAAGTAAATAATTTTGCAGCCAACAACAATCATTTAAGTTGTTGGAGTTAGTCATGTACTGGGATCCGTGCAAAGGAGTTAGTCATAGATTGGAGGTTTGTGCAACAAAAGAAAGAAGATTATTACAATATCAAGTCCAATTGGGTATTGGAATGAAGGTTCAACTATAGATTAGTATTTTGGGATAGGTTAGGGTAGTGGTAAGATTCCTCATACTTATAACCGCTTGATTATTGATTAGTGGATTTTTGGGAGTGGTGACCTTAAATTCATTCGATGAGGTTTTTGCCTTGCTAGAAGTTTTCTCCATGTGTCAACAAATCACCGTGTCAATTTAATTTCCACTAAATTTAGTTTATTTAGTGATTTGTTGGCATCTCGATGATTTGCATGTAATTTGACTTCATTAATCAACTTAGGTAATTGAATTAATTAACTGAGGTCAATTTATCTTAACCTAACAGATACATTACACCCCTTGTCTGCTTAAAGCCCTTCCTTTACAATCTCAATTTTTTTTCTTCCTCTCCCTCCAAATACTCCAAAAATCTCTTTCTCTTTCTTTATCCATTTTTCCTTAAATATCAGTATCACTTCGCATATTCCTCCCCCTTCACTTTCTCTCTCTTTTGGACTTTACGTAACAAAATATCTTCTCTCTCACTTTTGCTTCTACTTTCAAATTTAAAAAAAAAAAAAATCATTTCTCTTTATTATTCCCAGACTCTTCACTTTGCTTTATATTTAGACTCTTATTGTAGTTCTCACAACTCTGTTTGTACAACCAAAGCATAAGCTCTACTAAGCTCACTTTAGTTCTATATATATATATATATATATATTAGCATAATAATTGTAAGCTTCAATGGTGATATTCAATTAATATCCGTATCCTAAAACAATTTTACAATTTATGAAAAATCATTACTTCATGTTTATAGTTCCTTTAACCATTACCATGATTTTTCTATAGAGGTGACATCACATGTCACATTTAAACAATAAAAAATACCCATAGTAATTATGCACATGAAAATATAATTTATAATAAAATAAAAATGCATAATATTATTGTACGTTTTTAGATCCTTGTAAGACACAAGTTGTTTAATCTAATTAATTAACCAAGTGAATACTTAGATTTATTATTCAGATCTAGGTTAAAACAAAACAATCATATCATGCAAAGCAACAGAAAATAAAGGACAAAATGATATAATGACCCAGGAAAACCAAATCGGTAAAAAACTTGGGGAGGATTTAACCTAGCTATCCTCAAGGTAAAATAGATCCACTATGAAAGAATTGAAGTTTGTATAATAGAACTTAGACCACTAACATCTTATTGCTACCTCGAGTAGAAAACTTACTACCACGACCCCATGATAGCTCCGAGTCCACGGACTACTTCTTTCTTTGATCTACAGCAATCATAAGTTCTCCTACTTGTGACTTTGAGACTCCACTTAAAGGTTTTAGATCTTCTTAAAAGTTCTTTTTGTAGCAACTAAAGCAATTACCAAGTTCTTGACATAAATCTTGAACTTGATAACCCTAAGTGTGTATGAAGGTAAACGCCTCTAGATCTCACAAGAGATTCAACACACAACACATCAAAGATTTAGAGAGCTTTTGGGTACAAAACTCTAGATCTATAAAAAAGGCACAAGCTGCACTCTAATCTCTCTCTTAAAAAGCCTTATAAAAACGTGCTTAGGGTTTTCTTTATATACTGGAAGAAGTAGATCTAAAACCCTAATACTTAATGGGGTAGAACTGTTGTTTCGGCCGACTTAAAATTCTGCAGATACGTGTTTCGATCGGTTGAGCCTATTCTTCGATCGATCGAGCCTTGCAGAAACTGAATAGTAATTTTCTGCAATTACTCGATTCCAAACTTACATTAAACCAAACTTTGAGCAAGTCTAAACCTAGACTAAATGTTTTAATAATGGTTTGCCAACATATACAAAGTGAAGTTTTAATACATTAGTTCCTAAAGTCTTAGAACCTAACAATCCCCCTACTTTCGCAATCCGTGACAAAACACATTAAAAAAAAATGCTTAAAGTAAAACAACCCATTCAATTAAAAAGCCCTAAATACAATTCAACCTAAATCACTATCCATTAGTTGCCAAAGTAGACAGCAGCCATGACCGAATTAACCAGTAAATTCCTGAAACACTCAACAAACACATAAACGCATGTGTGGAAAGAAAGACATATAAACAATAAATAATCAAACTAAAGCAAATAACAAATATGCAAACTAACTCTCCCCTTAAGTTAGATACATCAAAAATTTTATATTCTCCCCCTTACAAAAAATTTTTATCTTCCCCTAAACAAAACAAACATGATTCCCACATATTCCCACATTTCATCTAAATCTCTCCCTTGTCACGTATTGACAAAGACAACTCAAACAAAGAGTAAATAGAAAACATATGCTACAAAAGTCAAGAGAAAATAGAGAATCAAGGAAACAAATGAATCCAGTTCTATAAAGAATAGAGGCAACTCCCCCTATGAAGAGCAACAATTCCTTCTAAGAACAACAAAGGTTAAAAAAAAAATTTCTCCCCCTATAAAAATAGGAAAAACAAAACAAGTTTTGGGGAAAATTTAGGACGTGGGGATAAATAAAAATACACAAACCAAACTTAAAAATTAAGTTGAGGACACACATGAAAAGAATATTCTCTCTTTCAATAAATGCAAACTTGACACTATGTGACCCATAAACATATGCGTGCAATGTGTTTAGAAGAAAATATTTGCACATTGATTATCCATCATATCTCTTAAGAAAAATATTTTCTGCAGTTCACACATAAAAATAGCATATATTAAAATGTACAAAGGACTCAAAAATTAATCAATAAATTTTTAAATCAAGTTAAGTACCCAATTTAGCAAAGTGTATGCATGTTATGTGTGAAAATAATAAGAGATATGATTGCAAAACTGCAAGATGGATACAGAAAACAATGCAATGCATGTGAATTCTAAACATAAATGATGCATGGAAAAAAATAGATTGGTCAAAAACTTAGAAACTGAAAAATTTTCAATTTTGATCTGTCTAACATCGATCGAATACCAATCGAGCCAGGCTGAGAGCAATGATTAAAAATCAAGGGATTTTTGATCGGTTGAAAAACACATTCGATCGATCGAAATTCTGGAAATTTTAATTTTTTTTTGGAAAACTGCTTAAGATTATGCAGAAATAACTCAACCCAAGTAATTTCATGAATGAAATGTATGAGAATAAGTTTAAATGTTTTTCAAAAACATGAGTTTTCAACCCAGAACTTCAAAACAAGGTTTTTGATCATCAAAAACACAATTTTTTTGCCAACCCTTAAAACATATTTTGCATCAAACACCATAGAAAGCATAATTTTGGATGGCCAAACCAAATCCACACACAATTTCATGTACTAAGTTAAGCAAAGAATAACTTGTGAAGTGTGTTCAACTAGTGAAAGTATAAGATATATATGAGGTGATAAGTAGATAGTAATCAATCACAATTTCTACAGTATTCATCATATAAATTTGAGAGTGACTATCACCTAAAGAGTTATATCATATAACTCCCACATCTCCTAGAAAACAAGCTTGCAATCATGTAATTTTTTTATTTTGCCTCATAATGTACACACCATTTTTATTTCATTGTGAAATTTTTATTTTTAGCCACATAATATACACACCAATTTTATTATTATTCCAAGGCTACACCTTATTTTCTTTTTGTACATGTGCTACACTTTCTCGAGTACAAAATCATACAATAAGGACTAAGGTGTTCATGATTGACTAGTAAATAGTTGTATGATGGTTATTTATGCCTTTCTCTTAGAATTTTTTAGTTCTAACAATCAAAAGCATGTGACTTCAAAATCAAGATCATGTGATTAAAAACTATAAACACTCTCACACAACATGCACTACATAGTTAAAACTAACAAAGTGCAGAAAAATAAGCTCATCCAAGCTAAATAAGGTATATTGTTAGGAAGTGCAAATATAATAGGCCAACCTCAATTACATATCCATGATGTATAATACAAAAGAAATAAAAATCTTTTTGGTTTTAAAAAATTTTTATGACCAAAAACAAAAAGCACACATTGTGCTAGATGAACATTCCAAAACTATGCATGATAGTGCTAAACTAAGTTATAGAGGGTACACAAATAAGAAATATCAATTTCTTAATTAATCCTTGAGTACATGTACAAACTAGTACATACTCACAAAATCAGAAATAGTTTTGTACTTATTAACACACACTATTCAAGTTTCTCCACAATATCAAGCATGTTCTAATCAAGAGAGAGATATCATAATTCATGTAATCCTCAAGAAAAATAAAATTAGACACAAAATAAAATATTTTTGTCTTTTTGAAAATTTTCAATGTTTTTGGATTTTTTTTAATAAAAAACAACCTAAAAAACAAAACAACCAAAAATAGAAACAAAACATGTCCACAAAAAATTGAAAGAATTAAATTAGAGACAAGTCAGCAATACTCACCTTAGAGAATCTTTTCTCACCCATATAGCACAAGTCTTCGGCTTTGTAGGTGAAAATCCATGAGAAGTAGAGTGTATTTGAGGGATTACACCAATCTTCTGAAAAAGACTAAAATCCTGCAAATTTCTTTCACAAGCCAACAAGTTTAAATTTTTCAAAAAAAAAAAAAAATGAAACAATTTGTATGGACTTATGGTAGGAGAAATATCATCACATATCCTAGATTGAAATATAGAATTTTTAAATTTCAATTTATGAAAATTAGGATGAATGTGACTGGAGACACCACAAAAGTGACAATCAGGAACAAATTTAGGAACATCAGTATTCCTAACAACAAATCTAGTCTCAGATTTTGATTTTTGCCTCAACAAAGAACAATTTGGTCTAATATGACCAACAACACCCCAAAAGTGACAAGTAGGCAAAAAAACAGATTTATTATGCTCTCTAATAATTGGTTTAGACATAGGTTTAGAAACTTCAGCGTCTACATCAGAACTTTTACCTTTGTCTAACCTAACAAAATAAGTCTTTTTTTTATTATTCCACTTGAAAAGAGGGATATAAATTTTCTCAGTTTTAGGCTTAAGAGAAACAAAAACACTTCTGTTATCAACAATAGCTTGATATTAGTCAAATTTTCAATTTTAGTTTTAGATTCAACTAACTCTTGTTCCAAGCATTTCATCTTCTCATCTTGAGAGGAAATTTGATTTCTCAAAAATTCATTCTTTTATTAGATTCATCTAATCTAACAACCATTTCCTCTTTTTCAAGATTAGCCAATTTTAACTCTTTCTTAAATTTCTTAGCAATTTTCATAGATTTCAATAGTTCCTTACGAAGAGTTTCATAGGCATCAATAAGATCAACAAAAACAACAGTGTCCTTTTTATTGAAATCATCATTGTTGGTTTTTAGACCCCTTAAAACACAATTGGATTAACCTAGTTAATTAGCCAAGTTGTTACTTAGTCCAAATTCCAAGTCTAGGTTATCACAATTAAACAACATATCATGCATAGCAGCGGAAAATAAATAAGACAATGATATGATCACCCAGGAAAACCAAACAGGTAAAAAACCTGGGGAGGATTTAACCTATCTATTCTCAAGGTAAAAAGCAAATCCACTAGAAAGAATTGAAGTTCATACAATAAGACTTATAAGCCCCCACGCTCGACTTCTTATTGCTACCCACCAGTAGAACTTACTGACACGACCACGTGCAAGCTCCGAATCCACGGACTCCTTCTTTCTTTGGCCTTTGCAAAACACAAACACCCCCGTTTGTGACTTTGAGATCCCACTCAAAGGTTTAGCAACACAAACTCTCCTGTTTTTTATTCCAAGACCACCCTTGAAAGTTTAGATCATCAGCACCTTTGATGACTAGAGAAGGCAACAACTTCTACAATACCGGATCTTGAGATTCTTCAAGGAATAACACCGGTAGAAGACATAAAAGAGCTTTCTAGGAAGAAAACCCTAAATACAAAAGAGACACACTCTTTTCTCTAATAAAAACCATATAAAAACGTGCTTAGAGTTTCCTTTATATATTGGGAGAAGTAGATTAGAAACCCCAATCCTTAATGGGCTTGAATTGCTGTTTGGGTTTAATTAAAATTCTACAGATACAACTTTCGATCGATCGAGCCTGTCTTTCGATCGATCGAACCAGACAGATTATGAAATCTTCTTCCTGCAGCTTGTATGTTCTTGAATCTTGACTTGAATCACATTGAGCATTGTCTAATAAAACCTATAAACTCTAAGATCTATATCTAGACAAGTTTGTGTTCACGATTTGCCAATTGTTCTAAACATTTAGAACCTAACAATCATAATCAAAAACAGTAAGACACTTAAAATTATCCATGATAACAGGGATCAAGGATCAACTCTAGGTATAATAATCTAAATCAAGAGCTACCCTGCTCTAATACCACTTGTACGTTTTTAGATCTTTGTAAAACACAAGTTGTTTAACCTAATTAATTAACCAAGTGACTACTTAGGTTTATTATTCAGATCTAGGTTAAAACAAAACAATCATATCATGCAAAGCAGTAGAAAATAAAGAACACAATGATATGATGACCCAGGAAAACCAAACCGGTAAAAAACTTGGAGAGGATTTAACCTAGCTATCCTTAAGTTAAAACAGATCCATTATGAAAGAATTGAAATTTGTACAATAGAACTTAGACCATTAACATCCAGTACGTTTTTAGACCCCTTAAAACACAAGTTGTTTAACCTAGTTATTTAGCCAAGTGATTAATTAGGTAAATTATTCAAATCTAGGTTAACACAAGTAAATCATATCATTTAAACAATGCGAAAAATAAAGAACACAACGATATGATAACCCAAGAAAACCAAACTGGTAAAAAACCTGGGGAGGATTTAACCTAGCTATCCTCAAGTTAAATCAGATCCACTATGAAAGAATTGAAATTTTTACAATAGCGACTTAGACCACTAACATCTTATTGCTACCTTGAGTAGAAAACTTACTACCACGACCATGTGACAGCTACGAGTCCACGAACTACTTCTTTCTTTGATCCAAAACAACCACAAGTACTCCCATTTGTGTTTTCTTTAAGCTCTTGAAACAGCAACCGAAGAGATCACCAAGCTCTTGATATCAATCTTGATCTTGATAACTCTAAGTATGTATGAAGGTAAACACCTCTAGATCTCACAAGAGATTTACACACGCAACATATCAACAACTTCTAAAATGTGGCTATGGTTTTTCCTCTTTTATACTTAAAAGCAAAACATTAAACCCTAAAATCATATGGGCTTGGGCTGAATTGGAAAATTTACAGAAAAAATAATCTGCACGAGTTTTGATTGATCAAGTTTAATTTCGATTGATAGAACCTTGCAAAAATTGAATAGTTATTTCCTACAATTACTCGATTCCAACTTTACACATAACCACACTTTGAGCAGCCTAAATCTAGACTAAATGTTTTGATCATGGTTTGCCAACATTACACATTGAAATTCTAATACATTTAAATTCTAAATCCTTAGAACCTAACATATCTTATTACTTCCTTGAGTCGAAAACTTACTACCACGACCCCATGATAGCTCCGAGTTCATGGACTACTTCTTTCTTTGATTTACAGCAACCACAAGTTCTCCTACTTGTGACTTTGAGACTCCACTCAAAGGTTTTGGATCTTCTTAAAAGTTTTTTTTTGCAGCAATTGAAGCGATCACCAAGTTCTTGACATAAATCTTAATCTTGATAACCTTAAGTGTGTATGAAGGTAAACACCTCTAGATATGACAACAGATTCAACACACAGCATATCAAAGTCCTTAGAGAGCTTTTGGGTACAAAACCCTAGATCTACAAAAGAGACACAAGCTGCACTCTAATCACTCTCTTAAAAAGCCTTATAAAAATGTGCATAGGGTTTCCTTTATATACTGGAAGAAGTAGATCTGAAACCCTAATACTTAATGGGCTTGAACTGCTGTTTGGGCCGACTTAAAATTCTACAGATATGTGTTTCGATCGGTCAAGCCTATTCTTCAATCGATCAAGTCTTGCAGAAATTGAATAGTAATTTCATGCAATTATTTGATTCCAAACTTACATTAAACCAAACTTTGAGCAAGTCTAAACTTAGACTAAATGTTTGCTCATGGTTTGCCAACACATACAAAATGAAGTTCTAATACATTACTTCCTAAAATCTTAGAACCTAATAATTATTTTTGAGGGCACATAATTTTAACACAATGACCATGCTAGAACCATGAAGAAGCATGGATTATTTTTATAGCTGTTCAGGAATTGCAAGTGGAAGTAGTACAATATGCAATGAAGAAGATGACCAATGAGACTGAATCCACATTATTACAAAACAAATTCAAAGAGAACTAGTCTCTATTTTAGCCACATCTCAAACCACGGTGCTTGGAATACTCCAAAATCGATAAGGTTCAAATTTTTTCTACTAAGAAAGTTGGAACTAATTGTCACATTGGCCTGCAACTCTGCATATATATGATATATCGGCTAATTAGCTAGCCAAGAAGACCTTGAGCCATTTCGCAGACTTCTTGAGGATTCTGTCCAAGTTGTTGAGGTAATTAGTGTAAGCAAGCCCGTACCGCATAGTGTAGCCTGACCCTATTTCCATGCAGTCCATTAAAGCCCACATGAAGTATCCATTTACGTTTGCTCCCTGTCTGCACTCAAACAACAAACAATCTTTATGACTTTGTTTGTTGGGACAAACTTTCTAATTTTATGGTCTTATTTATGCATAATATTGGTGCCATCAAAAGAATATGTGACAATTAATTAGTTGCGATTGGCAGATTATAAAGCGGAACAAAATTAGTAGGTAGCGCTCAAGAACATACTTCATGGCTACTGAAATGGCATAAAGATGGGCAAGAATATGCTGAATCTGAACATCATCTTGTAATGTAGTCTCTACTGCAATAGTATCATCTCGTTTCTTATGATATCTTATTCCAAGGCATATACAATCATATCAAGATAAAAAAAAATGATTTTGTGATGTCTTTTTTTGCTTGATGAATATGAAAAAGGGGAAGTATTTTAATTAAATTACTAACCATTCTAAGTTATAAAGAACTTAGGATTGTTGTATGCATTTGAAAAGTAAACCAATGCATCGGTTAACCCTTATGGATAGATATAAAATTCAGTGCTGCCTGGTGTCTGAGTTAACAATGAAATATCATGTTCTTAGTTGATGTCTTAAAGACATTGGGTTTAATCAATGTGTAAACAATAGATTTAAAACAAAATAGTCTTACTGCTGCACCAATGTATACCTCATCTTTATTCTCAGCTGTGACAAATGCAACAACCAGGAAAGATGGATTAGATATTCCTAACTATCAAAACCAGATTTAGGCTAAATTCAATAGCATGCTAAATTAAGCTATTTTGTAAATGAAACCACAAAAGTTTACCTGAGATTGTAGCAAACTGATAGTCAGAATAGGCAGAAAAGGTTGCATCTTTATCAAATGCTACGGTAGTTGCATATTTGGATGTATAATAATTGATACCAATAAAGTCGAAGGATCTTTTAATTAAAGTCTTCTCATCATCTGTGAATTTTGGAAGTCCATCCCTTACCAAAGCCTTCATGATGAATGGGTAATCTCTGATAGTTTTTAGACCCCTTAAAACCCAATTGGATTAACCTAGTTAATTAGTCAAGTTATTACTTAGTCCAAATTCTAAGTCTAGGTTATAACAATCAAACAATCATATCATGCATAGCAGCGGAAAGATAAATGATACAATGATATGATCATCCAAGAAACCAAACCGGTAAAAACCTGGGGAGAATTTAACCTAACTATCCTCATGGTAAACCTGAATCCACTATGAAAGAATCGAAATTTTATAATAAGACTTAGACCACTAACACTCTATTGCTACCTACCAGTAGAAACTTACTGACACGACCACGTGCAAGCTCCGAGACCACGAACTTCTTCTTTCTTGGATTCTCCAGCAAGTACAAGCACACCCACTTGTGTTTCTTTAAGTTCTTATAACAGCAACTGAATGATCATCAAGTTCTTGAACAAATCTCCTTCTTGATAATCCTAAGTTTGTGTAAAGGAAAGCTCCTCACAGATCTCACAATAGATTTACACAAACAGCAATATGAGCAACACTAAAACTTGGCTAGGGTTTTCCTTATATACCTGGGGCAAAAACATAAAACCCTAAACTTTTTAAATGAATTACGGCTGAGTTGGAATTCTATAGAAAAACACATTTTGCCCGAATTTCTATTGATCGAGCCTAAGCTTCAATTGATCGAACCAAGCCGAAATGTTTTATTAAATTTGCATTAAATTAAATCAAACTTTACATAAATGACACAACTTTGAGCAAGTCTAAACACGACTAAACATCTTGTTTTGATCATGGTTTACCAACAATACACATTAGAGTTCTAAATACATAAGATCCTAAGTTATTAGTACCTAACAATCTCCAAACACTAATGGTTCCAAAAACCTATTCATTCAATAGAAAAAAAAGAAAATGAAATTAGACATAATTTTTTAGTCAAAAGGATTTGATTATGTATGTGTTTTATTGACAATGATAAATTTTCTAATCATCCAACCAAGAAGTCAAATGCTTTTCGGGCTGCATCTTAATCCTAAATTGTATCTGAAGCAGGTAAAAACCATTCTGTCACTAGCAAAAGGCTGATTTGTCCCGCTTGGGTTGACTATTAACAAAACAAAAAAAGGTTATATAAATAATATTATATAGAAATAAAAATGCAAACTAGTTATTCTAAAGCAAAATGGGTGTCAGCTTATGATTGGCCTGGTGAAAAATGCTACAAAACAAAAAGAAGAAGAAGAAGAAGAAGAAGATGATGATGATGATGATTTAATTAGATTTCACTTGGTATGTGTCTCTGCAGAGTTTTACAACTGTGGCATGGGCTAATATAATGTGATGGGCACAAAGGAATGGATCTGTTGCAGCATTTTGGAGTGGGTTGGTCGTATTGACTGTATAACCGTATGGCACCCAGACTTGTGGCTTATTGATAGTAGTCCAGTGCTTCACTCAGTCACCAAAATATTGGAAACAAACATTGGCATAGGCTTTAAAATCATCCTTATCAATAGTAAGGTGGCAACCAACTACATAGATTAATATCTCAGGAAACTTTGATAGTTATAGTGATTAAAATAAGACATCGAATACTGGAAGAACTTGAACTTACACAATTTGGCTGCTCTAGAAGCCATTGTATTTGTCTCCTAGTGCTTGAGGTAAATCGAAGTGGAACAATGTCACAAATGGGGTTATCCCTGCATGGGAAATTCAGAGTCTAGCTCATTTTTTGAGCAACTGAAAAGAAAACTAGTTTGAAACTTTAGGAACAAAAACTTATTGTCCTTTCATCATGAATTAAGCACAAGTAGGTTTGAAAAGTAAATTGATTCATACCATTTTTTATAAGTTCATTAATAAGATTGTTGTAGAAATTGATTCCCTCATGGTTTATTCCACCATCTATGGTTCCAACTGCAAGTTGATTATGAAAAAGTACATAAATTTCTTATTTTCTGAAATAGTTGGCTTGTTTGAGGTTGGCTTGTTTAGAAGAAAAAAAATACCAGGCAAAATTCTTGACTAGGAAATGGAGAATCTGTAAGTGTCTGGACCTCATATCAAATAGCGCTTGCATGTCATCCTGGGTTGCGAGCTAGTTAGAAAAAGAAAGAAAGAAAAAAGCACTACCTTTTTTTTAGTTACAAATTAGTGACAAGAAGGAAGTTGTATTTATTTGGCAAAAATATTGACTTGTTTGCATGAAGTTTGTAATTTATCCATAAACTTTAAAAAGTTAATTTTCAAATTTTAAACTATTCCTTCTCAAAAAAAAAAAAAAAAAAAAAAAAAACTTAAACTATTGAAAACATTACACTTTCTTTTAAGATTATTATTATTTTTTCACTAGCATGAGGGCAAAAATATAAGAACAAAAAAAAGATTTTTCTTTCAACAATTTAGGAATGAAATAAGATTTTTTTTTTTTTTTTAAAAGTTTTAAGACTAGAAGGTGTAACCTTATTAACAATTTAGAGAAGCAAAGGAACGGTTTTTAAGGGTTTGGGATGAATATTGAAATTCAGGCAACTTTTAGGTATAAAAATAATACTTTAACCTTTTTTTTAATTCCTTTTGATATAGTGTTGTTTTACAAACTTATTTTCCAAAATATAATTCTAGAAATATTACAAATTTTACTATATAAACAATCTAATGTGTCATCAATCACAAAAATAAAACTCAAACATTAATTTCTTTTTATCAAGATTTCTAATATTCATTTATAATATTGTTGGAAACCACCAATCACATTTATTATTATATCAATATATAAAAGTTAAGTAGTAAAATTCGTAATATCTTTAACATTTTCCTTTATGAATTTAGGTTGCAACAAAAACTTTGATCCGTGAAGAAGGGGGAAAAAGAGAGACAATTTTCCCTTGTAGTTATTATTATTATTATGTTTTTATTGTTTCTAAAGCTTTATTATTGTTATAAAGCAGATCAACAATCCTACCAATGCTTAAGAATATTTTCCTAATTTGACATTCATGATTCAATTAGGTATTTTCCTTTAAAGATTTTAGGGTAAATTACATTATATCCACCTAAGTTCACCTCAATTAGTCTTTTGTAACCCACATTTGTTAAAAATAAGAGTAAATATGTATTTTTACGCTCATTTATGTCTCTCTCCTCTCAAAACATAAAAAATATAAATAAAAAAAGAGAAATATAGATAAAAATGCTAATGTTATAAAAACATTTAGGGGTAATTATACCCCTTTCACTTGAGGTTTGGATGAATGACACTCCATGCCAACCTTGAAAGAAAAAAACACTCCCCTCCCTTGAGGTATGAAGAAATTAACACTCATCACCCTCCATTTATATTAGTAACAAAATATTTTAAATTTGTTTCTTTACAAAAGTTTAACCATGATTAATAGAAACATAATTGATAAGTTTAGAATAAAAGTACCAAATTTATCAAGTACTAAAACACTTGTAACAACAAATCTCTCCATAAACCATTTATAAATATAAAAAAGAGAGTAAAAAACATGCTTAATATTTTAAAATGCAGTTCAATTAAAATTTTAAAGCAACCCTCAAAAGCCAAGCTCACCCTCCAAGGCCACAACCCACAGACCCATTAACCCACTCGTTTCTTCTCTAGATTGAGTCCCAGGTACTTGATGTTTTGGAGATTTGATTCAAGTGTCTTGCTATTGTGGTTGGGATTGTTGGCTGGCTGGGTTTGAAGATGTAAGGTTGTAGACGGAGGAGACGAGATTTGGAGTGGCTCAACTGTGAACCCTATGAAAGAGAGAGGATTGTTTGTTTCTCGATCGGAAAGATGTGGGGTTTTTTTTATGGGTGAGATTTTTATTGGTTACACAAGATAAACATAGGAACCAAAATAGTGTAGATGATTAGTCCTTGCTGAGCTACAAATTGAAGGTCGGTCATCATGGGTTGTTCCTGCCAGCTTGGTCATCACATATGGTTTGTGGGAGCAAAATTACACATACTATTTTGTCAAATATAAACAACATACTATTTTGTCAAATATAAACATATTTTAAGAGAGGATCAGTGAATATAAACAGTAACCATTGTTATCAAATTAAATATAACAGAAAATATTCAGTCAAAAATATATAATATAAAATATTAGAAAAAGGTGCCAGCTATAAGTCAAATATGAACTGATGCAGTGGCGTCATCTACAAGCACTAACAAATTAAACACTATTTCAACTAAATAGAGAGACTTTACCAAACAGGGGAGATCTCAGCAGATAACAAAGCAAAACAGAGAGAAAAGGGAAGAGAGATTTACTGGAGGTTGGAGCGGACGACAACAACAAAGCAGATTGTTAAGTCGTTGAAGTGTGGAGAAGGGATTTTTTTTTTTTTTTTTTTTTTTTAATCCGGATTTTTTTTTAAAGTAACCAAACTGATAGTCTTCGACTGATAAATTTCAATATCAGAGTAAAGATGAGAAGATGAAGCTATCAGATCAGAAGCAAGGTGAAGATATCAGACCAGATGCAAGAGCAGAGAAGAAAGCCTTAAGCACAGAGCAGTAAAACTAAAACGACAATGTTTCTGCATTAGAGCTTTTGTATATACGACATGTAGTTTAATTGTTAATTAGAAGCTTTTATTTGTTGATACGTGAGATAGTTTGTAGCTAGCACGTGTGAAGGTGGTTCCAAGTTTGTTTAGGTAGTTACTGTTCACGCTTGTATATATATATATATATATATATATATATATATATACAGCTTGTACTCATTGATTCATTTTAATAAAAATACAGCTTTTCATCTTTTGGTTTCGTGATATGGTATCAGAGTAGATTCCCAAATTCCTCTAGGGTTTCGTTTTCTTTTTCAGTGCTGTATTTTCAGTTTCATTTACTCAATTTTGTTGAGAAAATTTCCCCTGTTCTTGAGAAATTTTCTTTTCCTGAGAATTGTTTGCTTTTCTTGAGAATTGTTTTGTTTTCTTGAGAATTGTTTTGCCAACAATGGTTTCTATTGTGACGAATGGTGCTACAGAATCTGAGAATCCATTTCATTCTTCTCCACAAGATTCACCAATGGACGACCCTCTGTTCTTGGATCACGTAGAAAATCCAAGTCTAGTTCTTGTTACACAGCCTTTAACAGGTAGAGAGAACTACTCAGGTTGGGCTTGTGCTGTGAGAAAAGCTTTGCTCACCAAGAATAAATTACGGTTCATTGATGGGACTTTGACTCTTTCATCACCGTTGGTGTCTACTCCTTCGAATGTGCAAGCTTGGATCAGATGTGACAACATGGTTGGTACATGGCTAACCAATTCAGTCTCACCAAAACTCCAAGCAAGCATCATCTATGAAGACACTGCCTTGGAAATCTGGAATGACTTGAAGAATCGTTTTGCTCAGACTAATGGGCCTAGAGTCTTCAATCTTCAAAAGCAAATCATAGAACCTCATCAAGGTGAGATGTCCATCACTGATTTCTTTACACAGTTGAAGGTGTTTTGGGATCAATTACAGAACCTTAGCCCTTTTCCTACTTGTGCTTGTGGTAAATGTCTTTGCAATATTAACAAGGAGCTCACTGATTTGCAAGTAAAAGAGTCTGTGATGAAATTTTTAATGGGATTGAATGATTCTTTTTCCCAAGTTAGGACTCAAGTCTTGCTTATGGATCCAATCCTTTCTCTTAGTAAGGTTTACTCTTTGTTAATTCAAGAAGAGACACAAAGAACAGCTCCTAATGCATCTGTTGTTAAAGTGGATTCTATTGTTTTAGCTGCTAAATTGTCCAATGATCATCATAGTACTAATTCTAGTGGCAAGGGCAAGGACAGGCCAGTTTGCACTCACTGTGGCAAGACTGGTCACACAGTGGATAAATGCTATAAGTTGCATGGTTTTCCACCAGGGTTGAAGTTCAAGAATAAGTCTTCTATGGCTCATCAAGTCTCTTCAGAATTCTTGCCCTTTGCTTCTCCAATGCATCACCAGAATTCTGCCTTTACATCTGAACAGTGTCAACAACTTCTTGCCTTGTTTGGTGCTTCAAGTTCATCTCTTGCAGTACCATCTCAAGTCAAACAAGCTTCCATGGCCAATGTAGCTTCTTCTTCCACTTCTGCTAGTGTGCCAATGTCAGGAATTGATCTTTCCCATAGTGTTTTCTTTGCACAAGTGATCAATAGAAGGGCTTATGATAGATGTACTTGAGTGTTGGATATTGGAGCTACTGATCATTTTATCTGTTCAGTTGATTTGTTAACTTCAATTACTGCTACTATACAGTCCTTGGTTCAATTGCCAAATGGGGAATCAGCACAAGTCACTCACATTGGCACTGTTACTCTTTCTTCTTCTCTCACCCTCACTAATGTTCTTTGTGTTCCATCTTTTAGTTTTAATTTGCTATCTGTTAGTACCCTTACCCTTTCTCAACCTTATTGCCTTGTTTTTCTTTCCACTTATTGTTTTATCCAGGACCTTTTATCTTCGAAAACGATTGGGGTGGGCAAAGCAGTTGATGGTTTATACTTGCTACAGTGTGACAGTCTTCAACATACTCCTGCTTCTTCACTTGCTGATTACTTGGTCAATCACAAGTTCAATGCTGTCTTACCTCCTTTCTTTGCAACTATTTCCACCAATCCCTCTTCTCAATCTACATATCTTTGGCATGCAAGATTAGGTCATCCTTCAGACCTTAAACTTAGAGTTTTAAGTCATGCTATTCCTTCTTTGCACTCATCTTGTAATAAGAATTGTCAAGTTTGTCCTATGGCCAAACTTGAACGATTGCCTTTTCCTTTTAATAATAAAATCAGTTCTTGTGCTTTTGATTTGATTCATATGGATGTTTAGGGTCCTTATTCAATTCCTACTTTAGATGGTTTTAAATACTTCTTGACTATTGTTGATGATGCAACCCGAACCACTTGGCTATTTTTGATGAAATCTAAGTCTAATGTTAGGCCTTTGTTTCTTTCTTTTTACACTATGGTTGCTACTCAGTTTGGTCAAAATATAAAGTCCATAAGAATTGACAATGCCAAGGAGTTTGATATTTCAGATTTTCTAAATTCTCATGGTATCATCCACCAACACAGCTATGTTTACACTCCACAACAAAATTCTGTTGTGGAGAGAAGGCACCAGCATCTACTTTCCATTGCAAGAGCTTTACAAATTCAGTCTTAAGTTCCTCTTCAATTCTGGGGTGATTGTGTCTTGACTGCTGCCTATCTCATTAATAGACTTCCATCCCCTTTGTTGCATGATAAAACACCTTTTGAGCTTTTATTTCATAAGGCACCAGATTATACTCATCTCAAAGTCTTTGGGTGCTTATGCTTTGCTTCTACCATTACTCACAATAGAAATAAGTTTTCTCCAAGAGCAAGAAGGTGTATATTCCTTGGTTATCCTCCTAATGTCAAAGGGTATAAACTTTTTGATCTTGACACTCATTCTATTTTTGTTTCAAGAGATGTTATATTTCATGAGTCTGTATTTCCTTACTCTTCATCTTCAAGTGATTCTACTTCCTCAACATCCTTGCCTTTACCTTGTGCTCCTTCCGTTCCTATCTTGCTTGATGATCCTATTTTGTCCAAGCCTGCTTCTTCTGCTCTTTCTCATGACTTTATTATTCAACTTCATCATAGCATTGATGATGATTTTCTTGATGAGGTGCCAGCAGAAGCTCCTGAACCTATTGCTGATCCTATTCCACTTAGAAGGTCTTCTAGGTCCATCAAAAAGCCTTCTTATTTGCAAGAATTCCATTGCAATCAAGTATCTTCTGTCATGCCTGTTTCCTCACCTCAGTCAGGTACTTCTCATCCTCTTTCTTCTCATGTCTCATATCAGCATCTCTCTTCTTCATATAAGACTTTCTGTTGTGCCATTTCCTCTCTTGTTGAACCTACTTTCTATTACCAAGCTATGTCTGATCCCAAATGGCAAGCAGCCATGGCTGTTGAAATAGTAGCTCCTGAAGCTAATAACACATGGACATTGACACCTTTGCCTGTTGGTAAGAAGCCCATTGGCTGCAAGTGGGTTTATAAAATTAAATATAAGGCAGATGGCTCTATTGAGAGGTACAAAGCCAGGTTAGTGGCTAAGGGCTTTACCCAAAAGGAGGGAGTGGACTATTTTGAAACCTTCTCACTAGTAGCTAAGATGGTTTCTGTCAAAGTTCTTCTAGCTGTGGCTGCCATCAAAGGGTGGTCTCTTAGTCAATTGGATGTTAACAATGCTTTTCTACATGGGGATTTGGATGAAGAGGTGTATATGGCTCTTCCACAAGGGTTTCATAGCCAGGGGGAGGTTGTTTGTAAGCTTAACAAGTCCCTTTATGGTCTCAAGCAAGCTTTTAGGCAATGGTTTGCCAAGTTTTCAAGCACACTAATTCAACTTGGCTTCATTCAGTCCAAAGCTGATTATTCTTTGTTTACAAGGAAGTATGGTGATATTTTCATGGTTCTATTGGTGTATGTGGATGATGTCTTTATAGCTTGCAATGACAAGGCTGAAGTTGATAGGTTTAAGATCATGCTAGATGATAAGTTCAAGTTAAAAGATTTGGGGGATTTAAAGTTTTTCCTTGGTTTGGAGGTTGCTAGATCAGACAAAGGAATTGCTCTTTGTCAAAGGAAGTACACTCTTGAGTTGCTTAATGATGCTGGATTGTTAGGATGTAAGTGTGCTAAAACCCTATGGAGCAAAATCAAAAGTTGAGCAAGTTTGAGGGAGAAGAGCTCAAGGATCCTAGCTACTACAGAAGGCTGGTAGGTAGGCTCTTGTACTTAACAATCACAAGACCTGACATTACATTTGCTGTCCACAAGCTTAGCCAATTTATATCCAAATCAAGAAGGCCACACTTGGATGCAGCACAGAGAGTATTGTAGTATTTGAAGAGTGAACCAGGCAAGGGGCTTATGTTTTTTGCTACCACAGATTTGCATTTAAAAGGGTTTGCAGATGCAGATTGGGTTGCATGCCCTGATACTAGGAGGTCTGTGACTGGGTATATCATTTTCCTTGGGGATTCTTTGGTGTCTTGGAAGTCCAAGAAGCAATCCACAGTCTCAAGGTCTTTGGCAGAAGCTAAGTATAGATCCATGGCAGTTGCAACCTATGAAAGAGTGTGGATTTTATATTTCCTCAAGGACATTGGAGTGCATCATGAAAGAGAGGCCTTGTTGTTTTCTGACAGTCAAGCAGCCCTTCATATTGGTTCTAATCCTGTCTTCCATGAGAGAACAAAGCACATAGAAATAGATTGTTATGTGGTTAGAGATAAGGTTTTAGAAAAGGTAATCAAATTGAATCATGTTAGAACTGATTGCCAGTTGGCTGATATGCTTACTAAGGCTTTGGGTTATAATCAATTCTCAAATCTTACTTGTAAGATGGGAATGATTAATATACATAAACCAGCTGCTCTTGAGGGGGAGTATCAGAGTAAAGATGAGAAGATGAAGCTATCAGATTAGAAGCAAGGTGAAGATATCAGATCAGATGCAAGAGCAGAGAACAAAGCCTTAAGCACAGAGCAGTAAAACTAAAACGACAGCATTTCTGCATTAGTTTCTGCATTAGAGCTTTTGTATATACGACATGTAGTTTAATTGTTAATTAGAAGCTTTTAGGTGTTGATACGTGAGGTAGTTTGTAGCTAGCACGTGTGAAGGTGGTTCCAAGTCTGTTTAGGTAGTTACTGTTCACGTTTGTATATATATAAAGCTTGTACTCATTAATTCATTTTAATAAAAATACAGCTTTTCATCTTTTGGTTTCGTAATATTCAAGTTTGGGGATTTGTTATAGATATTTTTGGTGTTTTGATTTGAGGGGCTGATTTACCCCAAAAAATAAAAATAAAAATGGAGGAGCTATTGAGCAAAGGAATGGGCTAGATTTTTTTTTTTTCTTTGTATCATTTTTTATTCCTCAAATTCTAGGAGGGGCCAGAAGTTGAATTTACATACAATTTAGTTATAATTTATCATTTTATTAAGGTTGTAACTGAAATTTTCAAAAAGCTATGGGGCCAAGGCCCCCCTGGCCCCAATGGCTGTATATGCACGAGTTGTGTGCACTATATATATTGCTTTCTGTACTTCCATCCTGTGTAGAAATACCGTTTAAAAAAAAAAAAAAACTTTTGTAGAATTGGTTTTATATCATTTTTTGAGAACTATGTAGCAATATTCATATATACTTTGTACCGATTATATGAATCGACTGCAACGTCCGTGATTCCATCATCATCTTGGATATAACTATCCCAGGTCGCTGGTCCTCTCCCTCCTTCATCACCTTTTCCTTCTGTCTGTACCATTTCATTACATGTGAGTTATATATGCAAAACACATATTCTATATAAATGAATTTATGTGTGTTTATAAGAGAGAGAGACCTGAAAAGCAGAAGTGGAGCTACCAAACTTGAACTCAGTAGGGAAGTCTTTTCTTGTCATTTTGTTGGTTGTAGTTGTTGTATCCTGCGTTTGGTTTGTGCTGGTAGTTTTATCAGTAACTGAAGATGGTGGAACAGAACCTTTCCAACATCTAATGGTAAGCCTCAAACTCTTGTTCTCATTTCTCAGAGATGGGACTCTCCGACATGCTCCAAAAATGGTAGTTTCTGATTTCTTCAAAGAACCCAAACCAGCCATCGATGGCCTCATTGGCAATGCAAGGTTAAATGCCATGTTGAGACAGAGAGAGAGGAATTTGGTGCTTAGGGATCTATAGCTGAGGGCTATTTATAGATTTAATGTGATGAAACTGTATCGGAAATTTGATTGAGGACTTTGGTACATCTCCAACAAACACTCTAAAACCATTTCATTTCATGGCGAACCAAAATGGAAAAGTATAACCTTTCTATTAAAAAAAAAAAAAAAAGGGAAGGAAAAGAAAAGAAAAGGTTAACATTACACCGTATGTGTCAACTACTACCATGCCCGTTTTTTTTTTTTTCTCTCTCTAGAAAGGAGGATAACGTTAATTAAGATCAACAACCAGCTTCGCATGAAACTCACGTGTTGCATGTTACATAACTCCTTTTAATGACTTTTAGTTGGCTTACTTTTACCAATACTGTGGGTCCTCAGCTTGTTTTTGTCAGAAATCACTACTTTTATGGTCTCATCCTCACAGTGGCGGCTCCAGAAATTTTGTCCAGGGTGTTCCTATTCTACTTTGAAAAAATTTCGGGTGTTTTGGGACGTTTCGGTAAATACCGGCCGAAATTCAAGATTTGGCCGGCATGAAGTTTGTGCTTAAAAAAAAAGTGTTCTTAAAACCAAAACAAATTTGCATACTGTACACTAAAAAGCCTCAAAAGGAAAAAAAGTGAAAAGAACATAAATGAACAAAGGTACCTGTACAATAAACTATAAGTTCATTTGAAATATTAATAAAATTATTAATTATTGTTGTTTAGTTATTTCATTAATTTGTTTGTCTTTTATAAACTATAATTTGTTATATTGTTGTTTCATTAATTATAAAATTATTAATTGTTATTTAGCCTAACATAATTTAATTTATTTGTCTTTTATAATTTATTGGTTAATTATACTGCTTCAATTATTGTTGTTTAATACAACAATAAACTATATTGCTTTAATTTGTTTATCATTAATTATATTACTTTAATTTGTTATATTGTTTAACCTTATATGCACATTACACTAAAAGCACTAAAAAAGTCACTAATGTGCACAT
Source organism: Quercus robur (assembly GCF_932294415.1). NCBI lineage: Eukaryota > Viridiplantae > Streptophyta > Magnoliopsida > Fagales > Fagaceae > Quercus > Quercus robur. Next base: position 67,597,762 of record NC_065535.1, read on the forward strand.
TATTTACATATCCCATGACCATGTGTAGCACAATAATTAAATCACTAAAACTATGTAATGTGCACTTGTGCAACCCGGCTCCATCACATTTGCCCATCCACCTGCCCTGCCAATCAGAAAATTTCACAAATAATGCATAACGCATTACACTAAAAGATAATTAATATTTCACCAACATCAACACACTACACACACCAACAGATGACAAAGCCAAATTCAATTTTCAAAAAGTCAAAAACAGACAAAATTTAATAAAGCTAAAGTCTAAAGTTCGGCCAATCAAAAGAGAGAGATAGTTACTGAGTTGGTCTTATTAAAGAATAAAGAGAGAGAGAGAGAGTGAGAGTCATCATTTCAGATAGAGAGAGTTAGAGAGAGACTGAGAGACTCAGAGAGAAAAAGAGAGAGACTGAGAGAAGTTAGCTTAGAAAAAAAAATGAAATACCTTGAGGGAGGGTCGGAGGGAGCACCGGAGCAGCGGCAGCAGCCGAGCAGCGAGCAGGGAGGGCGGGACGCCTGAACTGGACTGGGCACGTTCGAATGAGGCGGCGGGCGAGCAATCTGCCGATCTGGCACTGGCGTTCTCCGTCCTCCGATCCGATGAGCGACGACGAGCGGCGTTGCTCTCTGTGACCTCTGTCTGTCTTTAGGTTAGGGTTAGCTTAGTGATTTCATTTATTTTTACAAAGCCTTTAGTGAGAATCTGTGGGTTTGTCATTTTTTGTTTTTTTAAGGCGCTGCGCTGCTCTGTTTTTTTTTTTTTTTTTGGGTGAGAATCTGTGGCCTGTGGGTTTGTTTGTAATCTGTTGAGCACTTGGGCTTGCCGTGGGCTTGCCTCTGTACAATTTTTTTTTGGGCTTTTTTTTTTTTTTTTTTTTCCTCTTGAAAGTAGAATAATTTTTTTTTTTTTTTTAATAATTTGAGGGTATTCCTCATTTTGTGGCTGAGGGTGTTCCTAGTATAGGACAAATACAATTTTTTTTTTATTATTATATATAATTTTTTTTTTTTTTTCAGGTCAGGGTGTTCCTGGGAACACCCTGACCTGTACGTGGCGTCGCCACTGCATCCTCAAGATTTTTGCTTACCTTTTTTTTTTTTTTTTTTTTTTTTTTTTTTTTTTTGTTTATTGTAGGTCCATTCTACCTTTTTTCTTTTCTTTTGTTTTGCTACAGCAATTTCATGAAGAAAATAATAAACTTATCTTATTTAGTTTATAGCTTTTATTTATAACACTTTTAGTAAAAAATTAAATAAATTTTTCTCAAATAGACACTTAAGCGTTTTGCATGTAAGAGTAGGCGAATGCAAGTGTTAGTGAATATAAAGTAAGAGTGAAATAGTGAAAAATGATGTGTATAGTAAAGTATATGTAATATTTTTAGTATCAATAAATATATTTTTTTGAAAAACTCTTTTTTTGTTTTATACTTGAGCATGATGAGATTTATTATAGAGTATTTGATAAAATACTTTTCTTGATTGTCAAATTTATTATTTTGACAATTTTTGCGGAGAGAAATCTCAAAAATTGGTACGGGTTTCTTCCGGAGGATTTAATGAAAGAAGAAGATGCCAGCAACTCAGGTTTCACATGCATTCTCAAAAAATCTCAACAATTTCAACTATGAACTATGGTGGTCGTGCATGAAGTCATACTGGAAGGAAAGGATTTGTGAGAAGTTAAATGCCGAGAAAGCATGGCTCCATCAAAAAGCTCTTTACTTGCTCAAGCAGTACATAGAGGATAATATGCTAATTCACATATATCAAATACAAATATAACAAAGTAGGCACGGCTCACAGTGTCACACGTTAGAGTGGTGTTCATGAGGTACCAATTGAGCAACTCATCCTGTTTCATTTCAAATTAATGGAAAAAAATTGTTAAAATTTTAGTGTTTGAATTAAAGACTTAAATTTCGGCTCTTGCCTCTCATCTCACAAGAACTTTGTACTTGTGAAATGACAATTATACCAAGTGTGTGTGGTGTTGATTATGGTTATAGTGTTAATATCTTACTCTATTTGACAAAATTTAATGTATTGTCCTAGTACATAGTTGATAAAAGCTTTGTTGTGGGAAAATATTTACTCAGAGTAGGGTCCACTTGGTTGGAATGGTGGAAAATTAGAAGGATAGAAAAAAGGGGAAGGGATAGAAAAATGAGAGGATGAAAAATATTTAGTTTTCTATTATACGTGCTTGGTTGGAAGGATGAGAAAGTGGAAAGATGAAAAACTTATTTGTTTGGTTAAGAAGAAAAATGAGATTATAGAAAATGAAATTAGTATAAATCAGTGGCGGAGTCAGGATTTTAGTCTAGATGGGGCAAAATTAAAAAACAATATTAAAAGTGAAATTAATCTAAAAAATATTAATCAACAATAATAACAAAATAAATAAACAATTGTAAGCAAATATGAATATATTTCATATTATTAAAATAAATAAACAAAAATAACCAATTCATAGCTATTAAAAAATTTACAAATTGATGGAGTAAAAATGTGATTAGTGTTACTTAAAAAATATAATGAATAAATGTTTGAAATTATTTTTTGTCATTGGTGACATGCTAATTTGTAAGACATAAGTAGTAAAATTTGTAGTATCTCTAGTATTATTAAAGGATAAAATGCTGTGAAAAGTATCATAAATAGTGAAAATGGTGTAAATAGTGATATAAAATAAAAAATAAAAAATAAAAAATAGTGAAATAGGTGCAACACGTAGGACAAGACAAAAGTTACTTGTAAGAATAGTGACATTGGTGAAAAGCTTACATGGTTTGGCGTTTGAGAACTTTTTTTCTTTTGTTTTTCTTGTGTGTCAAAGTCACTTTCAACCAAGTAGAAGTCATTTTTTTTTTTTTCATTTTTTTTCCTCTATGTCAATAAGTAATTACTTTAGACTACATATGCTAGAAAATTTTCGGAGGAGTTAGGGGGGCAAGTGCCCCCTCCCCCCTCTCTGGCTCCCCCCTCTCTGGCTCCGCCTTTAGACTACATATGTCTCTATTAAATCAAAAAAAAGTAACACATTTTGTTATTAAAAAATTGTGTATGAATGGTAATTCATTAATATATATATATATATATATATATATATATATATATATATATATATTAATAGAAAAAGACAGGAAGTTCAAGAACCCAAAATTTATTTGTCCAAAAAAAAAAAAAAAAAAACCAGCTAACTGTTTGAGAAAAGAAAGGACAAGCACATAATAAAAGAAAAGAAAAAAGAAAAAAGAAAAAACCGAAGAGAGATAAGCACAAAAGAAAAAGGAAAAGAAATAAAAAATGAAGATAAGCACAAATGAAAAAAAGAAACCGAATGAATATATAAAAAGGCAAAAAAATATCTATTAAAAAAAAGACAAAAGAAGCATAGTATAAAAGGACAGTTAGCCTAGACAACTATTGCAAGGCATTTTCACTTGTGTATTCATTCGGAATTGGGGTGATTTAATTGTGGTGGGCTAAGAGAAAAAAATTGTCGGGCTCCATTATTTTTCTCCTCTCTTTTCCCTTGTAACTAAACACACATTATTTATTTTCTTTCCTCCATTTTCTATTCACTTTGTTTTCAACTCAACCAAACATACCCTAAACTCATATGAAAATATTAATTTTGTGTATTGGGTAGATAGTTTTTATTAGGTTAGAGTACCACATTAATTTTCATTTCCTAAGTCACATTTCTTTATGCTCATTTCCTATAGTGCAATTCAATTTTGATCTTGTGTTCAATGACCACGCCAGAACCATGAGAACATGGACTATTTTCATAGGAATCGCAAGTAAAAGTACAATAGTAACTTTTTTACAATGAAGTTGAGAGTCTTGTAACTTAACAAATTGATACCTTTTGGTATTTTCAACGGGGACACTAGAGTTCAAAAAAGATGAAAGCATGGATTAGAAGAAATTGTGTGTGGGCTAGAGTTGTTAAAAAAAGTTTTGTTTTTTGCTTTTTGTCTTTTTTTTTTTTTTAATTTTTAATTTATTTTAAACAAACTAGTTTTTAGCTTTTTGTAACACATTAAAATAAAAGTTACTAAAAATCAATGTTTTGAATACTATTTCGAACCTTCTTTTGGTTTGTCTATTGGAATGAAATATTTCAGTATCGGCTTGTTTTTACATTTCATTTTAGGGGTTACCGGCTTCCCCGTGCCCCCCCCACCAAAAAAATATATATCAACAAAATTTCCAAAAGATAATAACTAATTACCAAAGCATATACAAATAAGTAAATGATAGGGTCATTATTTCTTTAAAAAAAATATATTATTTATCTATACTAGTATACTACCATTGATTGGGTGACTTTTTTAATTTTTATTTATCAAGGTGTAGTACCATTTGAAAGTTTTTAACTGTTAGCTCATGTAGTAGGTTGATCGGTGGATCACGTGGCACTATTTTCTATATATGCAAAATACGTGGAACTCTTGATAAAATAATGATTACACATTTATAGTTTCATCTACCCCACACTATTTGTTATAAATGCAAAAAACGTGGAACTCTTTCCTTTGATAAAATAATGATCACACATTTATAGTTTCATCTACCCCACCTAACTTCATTTCCTTTATCCGAATACAACTACTAGTCTCTGTGTTTTAAAATTCTTATTACACTCTCCTTGCCTCTTTTTTGCTGCAAAAAGCAAATATGTGAAGGTTGAAGTTTCATGAGTAATTCACCTCAGTCTCAAAATCATCAAAAGTCACCTTCAGTTTTTTCCCCCTCTCTCTTCATTGTTGTAGAATTTTTGGTTATAATTGATGCCTGAGTTAGAATAGAATCAGTGCAACTCAGAAGAGTTAGGACACTGCTACATGTAATACTAAAAAAGAACAAATTCATTCCGGCATATGCTACCTTGTCGTGAGTCTTGTCAGGAACAGACCTATGATTTCTTATTGTTACTCACCCACGGTGCAAAAAACATTGTTAGATCATAATAGGCGTAGAATTTATACAGTTTTATCTAAAAATGACCTATATTAGATTGTGTATAATTGTGTAAATTTAAAAAATTGTTATAATAACCGTGTAAATTTACACTAACACTATTTATTTCATATTTCATATTTTTTATGTTTATTCTTTTTTTATCTCGAGATATATCTCGAGGTAAAGAAAGAGAGTGGATGATAATTGTGTTAAGTGAAAAAAGAGAATAAGCTAAAAAAAAAAAGAAAATTTGATGTTTTAATGAAATGTAGTGTAAAATAGATAATCTGATGTGGAGTGTTTTGATAATTAAATATGTAAAATAGAAAAGGTAGGTTCTTATACTAAAATAGACAAATTTTTTTTTTGTAAGAGTCGATGCGAATGTCCTTACCTACCTACTACCAACATTTAGTGGCGGCTCTAGGATTTTTTGTCTAGGGGGTCAACAAGAAGATAAATCTTAAATAGAAAATGAATCTTTTGGTCTACGATATTTCTTTATTACAAATTTGTCCAAATATTCTGTTTGAAGCTACTGCATTTATACACATTAGGGTTTTGTAATCAAGTACTTCCTGATCTTCATCGTTTATGAAGTGAAGAACTTTGCAGCCAACAACAATTATTCAAATTGTTGGAGTTAGTCTTGTACTGAGATCCGTGCTAATGAGTTAATCATAAATTGGAGATTTATGCAATAAAGGAAAGAAGACTATTACAATATCAAGTCTAATTGGATATTGGAGTGAAGATTCAACTGTAGGTTGGTATTTTGAGATAGGTTAGGGTAGTGGTAAGATTCCTCATACTTGTAACCGCTTGATTATTGATTAGTGGATTCTTGGGAGTGGTGATCTTAAATTCACTCAGTGGGATTTTGCCTTGCTAGAGATTTTTCCCATTTGTCAACAAATCACCGTGTCAATTTAATTTCCGTTGCATTTAGTTTATTTGGTGATTAATTGATGCCTCAATGATTTGCATGTAATATGACTTAATTAATCAACTTGAGTAATTGAATTAATTAATCGGGGTCAATTTATCTTAACCCAACAGATATATTACACCCCTTGTCTGCTTAAGGCCCTTTCTTTCCAATCTCATATTTGTTTTCTTCCTCTCCCTCCAAATACTCCAAAAATCTCTTTCTCTTTCTTTATCCAAGTTTCCTTAAATATCAGTATCACCTCGCATATTCCCCCCCTTCACTTTCTCTCTCTTTTGGACTTTACGTAACAAAATATCTTCTCTCTCACTTTTGCTTCTACTTTCAGATTTAAAAAAAAAAAAAATTATCTCTTTATTATTCCTAGACTCTTCACTTTGCTTCATTTTTAGACTCTGATTGTAGTTATCACAACTCCGTCCGTACAACCAAAGCGTAAGCTCTACCAAGCTCACTTCAGTAAATATATATATATATATATATATATATATATATATATATATTAGCACAATAATTGTAAACTTCAATGGGGATATTCAATTAATATCCGTACCATAAAACAATTTTATAATTTATGAAAAATCATTACTTCATGTTTATGGTTCTTTAACCATTAACATGATTTTTCTATAAAGGTGACATCATATGCCACATTTAAACAATAAAAAATACCCATAGTAATTATGCATGTGAAAATGTAATTTATAATCAAATAAAAATGCATAATATTATTTTCGAGGGAACATAATTTTAACACAATGACCATGCCAGAACCATGAAGAAGCATGGATTATTTTCATAGCTGTTCCGGAATTGCAAGTGGAAGTACAATACTAAGTACAATATGCAATGAAGAAGATGACCAACGAGACTAAATCCATATTATTATAAAACATAAATTCAAAGAGAACTAGTCTCTGTTATAGCCGCATCTCAAACCACGGTGCTTGGAATACTCCAAAATCGATGAGTTTCAAATTTATTCTACTAAGCAAGTTGAAACTAATTGTCACATTGGTTTGCAACACTGCATATATATGATATATCGGCTAATTAGCTAGCCAAGAAGTCGTCCTTGAACCATTTCGCAGACTTCTTGAGGATTCTTTCCAAGTTGTTGAGGTAATCGGTGTAAGCAAGTCCGAAACGCACTTTGTAGCTTGACCCCACTTCCATGCAGTCCATTAAAGCCCACATGAAGTATCCATTTATGTCTGCTCCTTGCCTGCACTCAAACAACAAACAATCCTTATGACTTTGTTTGTTTGGTCAAACTTTTTTTTATGGTGTTATTTATGCATAATACAGGTGCCATCAAAAGAATATGTGACAATTAATTAGTTGTGATTGGCAGATTATAAAGCGGAACAAAATTAGTAGGTAGCACTCAAGAACATACTTGATGGCTTCTGAAATGGCATAAAGATGCTGAAGAATATGCTGAATCCGAGCATCATCTTGTAATGCAGTCTCTACTGGAATAGTATCATCTCGTAACTCCGGATATCCTGTTCCAAGGCGTATACAATCATATCAAGATAAAAAAAAAAAAAAGATTTTGTGATGTCTTTTTTTGCTTTATGAATATGAAAAAGAGGAACTATTTTAATTAAAGTACTAACCATTCTCAGTAACAAAGAACTTAGGATTGTTGTATGCATTTAAAATATAAACCAATGCATCGGTTAACCCTTTTGGATAGATATAAATTTCACTGCTGCCTGGTGTCTGGGTTAACAATGAAATATCATGTTCTTAGTCGATGTCTTAAAGTCATTGGGTTTAATCAATGTGTAAATGATAGATTTAAAACAAAACAGTCTTACCGATGGACCAATGACTTCCCCAACTTTATTCTTAACTGTGACAAATGCAACAAACAGGAAAGATGGATTAGATATTCCTAACTATCAAAACCAAATTTAGGCTAAATTCAATTGCATGCTAAATTAAGCTATTTTGCAAATGAAACCACAAAAGTTTACCTGAGACTGTAGCAAACTGATAGTCAGAATAGGCAGAAAAGGTTGCATCTTTATCAAATGTTACGGCAGTTGCGTATCTAGATGTATAATAATTGATACCAATAAAGTCAAAGGATCCTTTAATTAAAGCCTTCTCGTCATCTGTGAATTCTGGAAGTCCATCCCTTACCAAAGCCTTCATGATGAATGGGTAATCTCCAAACACTAATGGTTCCAAAAACCTGTTCATACAATAGAAAAAAAAAAGAAAATGAAATTAGACATAATTTTTTAGTCAAAAGGATTTGATTATGAATGTGTTTTATTGACAATGATAAATTTTCTAACCATCCAACCAAGAAGTCAAATGCTCTCCGGGCTGCATCTTGATCCTGAATTGTATCTGAAGCAGGCAAAAACCATTCTGTCACTAGCGAAATGCCGATTTGTCCTGCTTGGACTGACTATTAACCAAAAAAAAAAAAAAAAAGGTTATATAAATAATGTTATATAGAAATAAGAATGTAAAACTAGTTATGCTAAAGCAAAATGGGTGTCAGCTTATGATTGGCCTGGTGGAAAATGTTGCAAAACGGGAAAAAAAAAAAAAAAAAAAGAAGATGAAGAAAAAGAAGATGATGATTTAATTAGATTTCACCTGGTATGTGTCTTTGTAGAGTTTTACAGCTGTGGCATGGGCTAATATAATGTGATGGGCACAAAGGAATGGATCTGTTGCAGTATTTTGGAGTGTGTTGTTCGTATCGACTGTATAACCGTACGGTGCCCAGATTTGTGGCTCATTGATAGTAATCCAGTGCTTCACTCGGTCACCAAAATATTGGAAACAAACATTGGCATAGGCTTTAAAATCATCCCTATCAATAGTAAGGTGGCAACCAACTATATTGATTAATATCTCAGGAAACTTTGATAGTTATAGTGATTAAAATAAGACATCAAATACTAGAAGAACTTGAACCTACACAATTTGGCTGCTCCAGAAGCCATTGTATTTGTCACCCAGTGCTTGAGGTAAATCGAAGTGGAACAGTGTCACAAATGGGGTTATCCCTGCATGGGAAATTCAGAGTCTAGCTCATTTTTTGAGCAGTTGAAAAGAAAACTGGTTTGAAACTTTAGGAACAAAAACTTATTGTCCTTTCATCATGAATTAAGCACAAGTAGGGTTGAAAAGTAAATTGATTCATACCATTTTTTATAAGTTCATTTATAAGATTGTTGTAGAAATTGATTCCCTCTTGGTTTATTCCACCATCTACAGTCCCATCTGCAAGTTGATTATGAAAAAGTACATAAATTTCGTATTTTCTAAAATAGTTGGCTTGTTTGAGGTTGGGTTGTTTAGAAGAAAAAAAATACCAGGCAGAATTCTTGACCAGGAAATGGAGAATCTGTAAGTGTCTGCTCCCATATCTACCAGCACTTGCACGTCATCCTGTGTTGTGAGCCAGTTAGAAAAAGAAAGAAAGAAAAAAGCACTATATTTTTTTTTAGTTACAAATTAGTGACAAGAAGGAAGTTGTATTTATTTGGTGAAAATATTGACCTATTTGCATGAAGTTTGTACTTTATCCATAAACTTTAACAAGTTAATTTTCAATTTTTAAACTATTCATTCTAAAAAAAAAAAAAAAAAAAAAAAAACTTAAATTATTGAAAACATTACACTTTATTTTAAGATTATTATTATTTTTTTCACTAGCTTGAGGGCAAAAATATAAGAATAAAAAAAAAAGATTTTTCTTTCAACAACTTAGGAATGAAATAATATTATTTTTCAAAGTTTTAAGACCAGAAGGTGTAACCTTATTAACAATTTAGAGAAGCAAAGGAACGTTTTTTAAGGGTTTGGGATGAATATTGAAATTCATGCAACTTTTAGGTATAAAAATAACACTTTAACCCATTTTTAAATTCCTTTTGATATAGTGTTGTGTTACAAACTTATTCTCCAAATATAATCCTAGAAATATTACAAATTTTACTATATAACTTTTACAAACTAATGTGTCATTAATCACAAAAATATAACTCAAACATTAATTTCTTTTTATCAAAAAATCTAATATTCATTTATGATATTGTTTGAAACCACCAGTCACATTTATTATTATATCAATATATAAAAGTTAAGTAGTAAAACTCGTAATATCTTTAACATTTTCCTTTATGAATTTAGGTTGTACAAAAAACTTTGATCCACAAAGAAGGGGGAAAAAAGAGACAATTTTCCCCTTCAGTTATTATTATTATTATGTTTTTATTGTTTCTAAATCTTTATTATTGTTATAAAGCAGATCAACAATCCTACCAATGCATAAGAATATTTTCCTAATTTGAGATTCATGATTCAATTAGGTATTTTCCTTTAAAGATTTTAGGGCAAATTACAGTATATCCACCTGAGTTCACCTCAGTTAGTCTTTTGTAATCCACATTTGTTAAAAACAAGAGTAAATATGTATTTCTATGCTCATTTTATGTCTCTCTCATCTCAAAACATAAAACATATAAATAAAAAAAGAGAAATAAAGATAAAAATGCTAATGTTATAAAAACATTTAGGGGTAATTATACCCCCCTTCACTTGAGGTTTGGATGAATGACACTCCACGCCAACTTTGAAGGAAAAAAACACTCCCTTCTCTTGAAATTTGAAGAAATTAACACTCATCACCCTCTATTTATATTAATAACGAAATATTTCAAATTTGCTTCTTTATAAAAGTTTAACCATGATTAGTAAAAACATAATTGATAAATTTAGAATAAAAATGCCAAATTTACCATGTACTAAAACACTTGTAACAATAAATCTCTCCATAACCCGTTTATAAATATAAAAAAGAGAGTAAAAAACATGTTTAATATTTTAAAATGCACTTTAATTTAGTTTTAAAAGCAACCCTCAAAAGCCCAGCTCACCCTCCAAGGCCACAACCCACAGGCCCAGTACCCCGCTCGTTTCTTCTCTAGATTGAGTCCCAGGTACTTGATGTTTTGGGGATTTGATTCAAGTGTCTTGCTACTGTGGTTGGGATTGTTGGCTGGCTGGGTTTGAAGTTGTAAGGTTGTAGACGGAGGAGACGAGATTTGGAGTGGCTCAACTGTAAACCCTGTGAAGGAGAGAGGACTGTTTGTTTCTCGATTGGAAAGCTGTGGGGTTTTTTTTTATGGGTGAGATTTTTATTGGTTACACAAAATAAACATAGGAACCAAAATAGTGTAGATGATTAGTCCTTGCTGAGCTACAAATTGAAAGTCGGTCATCATGGGTTGTTCCTGCCAGCTTGGTCATCATGGTTTGTTGTCGATTAGATGACCGCGGGTTGCTAGGATTTTTGTCTGCGTGTTCTTGTCTTCTTGAGGCAAACAAGCAGTGGAGAATTTAGATCTATTAAGGTAATGTGATATTAATTAAATACACAATTACATTTATAAATTATAATATCAATTTGAATTATGTAATAGGCACATTTAAATAAAGATAATATATATATAATATTATATTATATATATAAAATATATATAATATAAAATATTAGAAAAAGGTACCAGCTAATCAGTCAAACATGAACTGATGCAGTGGCGTCATCTACAAGCACTAACAAATTAAACACTATTTCAACTAAATAGAGAGACTTTACCAAACAGGGGAGATCTCAGCAGATAACAAAGCAAAACAGAGAGAAAAGGAAAGAGAGATTTACGACAACAACAAAGCAGATTGTTAAGTCGTTGATGTGTGTAGAAGGGATTTTTTTTTATTTTTTATTTTTTATCCAAGTCTTTTTGTAGAATTGGTTTTATATCATTTATTGAGAACTATGTGGCAATATTCATATATACTTTGTAACGATTGTATGAATCAACTGCAACGTCCGTGATTCCAGTACTATCTTGGATATTACGATCCCAGGTCGATGGTCCTCTCCCTCCTTCATCACCTTTTCCTTCTGTCTGTACCATTTCATTACATGTCAGTCAGTTATATATGCAAAGCACGTATTCTATATAAATGAATGTATGTGTGTTTATAAGAGAGAGAGATACCTGTAAAGCAGAAGTGGAGCAACCAAACTTGAAGTCAGTAGCGAAGTCTTGTCTTGTTATTTGGTTGGCTGGATTTGTATCCTCGGTTTGGTCTGTGCTGGTAGTTTTATCAGTAACTGATGTTGGTGGAACAGAACCTTTCCAACATCTAATGGTAAGCCTCAAACTCTTGTTCTCATTTCTCAGAGATGGGACCCTCCGACTTGCTCCAAAAATGGTAGTTTCTGATTTCTTCAAAGAACCCAAACCAGCAATCGATGGCCTCATTGGCAATGCAAGGTTAAATGCCATGTTGTGAGAGAGAGAGAGAGAGAGAGAGAGAGAGAGAGAGGAATTTGGTATAGAGAGAGAGAGAGAGTGCTTAGGGATTTATAGCTGGGGGAAATGACTGTTGCCTCCTTCTGCACGAGATCAACAACTATCTTCGCATCTAACTCACGTGTTACATGTTTCTCAAAAAAAAAAAAAAACTCACGTGTTACATTTGTTGCCTGCATGTTTACATGACTCCTTTTGAGTTTTCGTTTGGTAATGACTTTTAGGTGATGTTTGGATAACATGTTGCGTTTGTTAGTTTGCACGTTTTGCGTTTTCCTCCTTTTTTTTTTTTTTTTTTTTTGGGTTTTCACGCATTTTAGGGAATGCGGTTACTGTTCGTGCACTGTTTCATGAACAGTAACTGCAAATGTTGACTTTTTCACAGTGAACAGTGCATTCGTGCACTGTTCACGGATCCACAAATTTTACTTTTCAGTAACTTTTTCATTAAAAATGGGTCCCACAACACTATTCACATATTTAAAAATTATTTTGCTACAGTGTTTTCAGTTTCAGCAAAATAAGTTATATCTAAACTGACCCTTAGTTGGCTTACTTTTCCACAATTGTGGGTCCTTAGCTTGTTTTTGTCAGAAATCACTACTTTGCAGGTCTTATCCTCATGATTTTTGCTTCCTTTTTTTAAAAAAAAAAATATTTTTTAAAGTAATTTCAGAAAAAAATAATAAATTTATTTTATTTAGTTTATTGCTTTTATTTATAACATTTTTAGTAAAAAACTAAATAAATTGTTCTCAAATGGACACTTAAGCGTTTTGCATGTAAGAGTAGGCAAATACAAGTGTAAGTGAATATAATGCAAGAGTGAAATAGTGAAAAATGATATGTATAGTAAAGTATATGTAATATTTTTAGTATCAGTAAATAAATTTAAAAAAAAAAAAAAAACTCCTTTTTTGTATTATACTTGAGCGTGATGAGATTTATTATGGAGTATTTGATAAAATACTTTTCTTGATTGTCAAATTTATTATTTTGACGGAATTTTTGCGGAGAGAAATCTCAACAATTGGTACGGGTTTCTTCCGGAGGATCTAATGAAAGGAAAAAATGCCAGCAACTCAGGTTTCGTATGCATTCTCAAGAAATCTCAACAATTTCAACTATGAACTGTGGTGGTCGTGCATGAAGTCATACAGGAAAGAAATGATTTGTGAGAAGTTACGTGCCGAGAAAGCATGGCCCCATCAAAAAGCTCTTTACTTGCTCAAGAAGTACATGGAGGATAATATGATAATTCACATTTATCAAATACAAATATAACAAAGTAGGCACGGCTCATAGTGTCACACGTTAGAGTGGTGCTCATGAGGTACCAATTCAACAACTCATCCTGTTTCATTTCAAACTAATGGAAAAAAAAATGTTAAAATTTTAGTGTTTGAATTAAAGACTTAAATTTCGACTCTTGCCTCTCACCTCACAAGAACTTTGTACTTGTGAAATGACCATTATACCAAGTGTGTGCGGTGTTGATTATGGTTATAGTGTTAATATCTTACTCTATTTGACAAAATTTAATGTATTGTCCTAGTACGCAGTTGATAAAAGCTTTGTTGTGGGAAAATATTTATTCAGAGTAGGGTCCACTTGGTTGGAATGGTGGAAAATTAGAAGCATAGAAAAAAGGGGAAGTGATAGAAAAATGAAAGGATGAAAAATATTTAGTTTTCTATTATATGTGCTTGGTTGGAAGGATGAGAAAGTGGAAAGATGAAAAACTTATTTGTTTGGTTAAGAAGAAAAATGAGATGATAGAAAATGAAGTTGGTATAAATCAGTGTCGGAGTTAGGATTTTAGTTTAGAGGGGGCAAAATTAAAAGACAATATTAAAAGTGAAATTAATCTAAAAAATATTAATCAACAATAATAACAAAATAAATAAACAATTGTAAGCAAATATGAATATATTTCATAATATTAAAATAAATAAACAAAAATAACCAATTTATAGCTACTAAAAAATTTACAATCTGATGGAGTAAAAATGTGACTAGTGGTACTTAAAAAATATAATGAATAAATGTTTGAAATTATTTTTTGTAATTGGTGACATGCCAATTTGTAAGACATAAGTAGTAAAATTTGTAGTATTTCTAACATCATTCAAGGATAAATTGCTGTAAAAAGTATCATAAATAATGAAAATTGTGTAAATAATGATATAAATAAAAAATAGTGAAATAAGTGCAACATGTAGGACAAGACAAAAGCTACTTGTAAAAATAGTGAAATTGGTGAAAGGCTAACATGGTTTGGCGTTTGAAAACTTTTTTTTCCTTTCTTTTTCCTGTGTGTTAGAGTCACTTTTAGCCAAGTAGAAGTCATTTTTTTTTTTCATCCATGTCAGTAAGTAATTACTAAAAATCAATGTTATGAATACCATTTCGAACCTTGTTTCAGTTTGTCCATTGGAATGAAATATTTCAGTACCAGTCTGTTTTCACGTATCGTTTTGGGGGTTATTGATTCCCCCCCCCCCCCCCGCCAACCCACACACATCAACAAAATTTCCAAAAGATAATAACTAATTACCAAAGCATATACAAATAAGTAAATGATTGGGTGCCTTTTTTAATTTTTATTTATCAAGGTGTAGTGCCATTTGAAAGTTTTTGACTGTTAGCTCATGTAATAGGCCGACCGGTGGATCACGTGGCACTTTTTGCTATAAGTGCAAAAAACGTGGAACTCTTTCCTTGATAAAATAATGATTACATATCACCGCACACCTTTGGTGCGATGATCACTCCATAAATATAAGTACTTGTAGAGTGTGGGGACGACGGCCGGGGTTCAAGTTTTCAGGAGGGAGTTTTCACCCTGAAGCGTCAGAGCTACTCCTTGAGGAATTACATGAACGGATTTATGAAAGCCATACCGGAGGCAGATCTTTGTCTCACAGTGCCATCTCTCAGGGCTATTGGTGGCCAAATATGTAGAAAGAAGTGCAAGAATATGTGAGGAAGTGTGATCAATGCCAAAGATTTGCACCAAATATATACCAACCAGGAGGAGTCCTTAACTCCCTATCCAGCCCTTGGCCATTTGCTCAATGGGGCTTAGACATCGTTGGCCCTTTCCCCAAGGTAGCCGGGAATAATAGATATTTGCTAGCTGGCATGTACTACTTCACCAAGTGGGTTGAAATTGAGCCTTTGGCAAATATCAGGGACGTGAATGCCAAGAAATTTGTTTGGAAAAACATTGTCACACGATTCGAGGTCCTTCGTAACCTCATCTCAGACATTGGCCGTCAATTTAATAGCAAATCTTTTAGGAAATATTGTTGTGATCTTGGAATTACAAACAGGTATTCCACTCTAGCTTATCTCCAAGGAAATGGACAAGCCGAGGCTGTAAACAAGGTCATAGTCAACGAAATCAAGAAGAGGATAGATGATGCGAAGGGAAGATGGGTAGAAGAGTTGTCACATGTCCTCTGGACGTATAGAACTACACCTTGCAGGTCAACGGGAGAGACCCCCTTTTCAATGACTTATGGAGCCGAGGCTATCATTTCTTTAGAAATTGGCTTCCCAACGTTAAGGACCAGCTCATTCGATTCGAGTAGTAACAATGAGTTGGTAGAAAAGAGCTTAGAGTTTATTGAAGAAAGAAGAGAAAGTGCAATAGTTTAATTGGCATACTACCAACACAAACTCAAGCAAGGTTATGATGCCAATGTAAAGCTAAGGCCATTAGTGCCTGGTGACTTAGTATTGAGAAAAGTTCTAGGTACTGCAAAGAACCCAGCATGGGGAAAGCTGGGACTTAATTGGGAAAGGCCATATCGCATCATCTTAGTAGATGGTATAGGAGCATATTTTCTGGAGGACTTAGATGAGCATGTAATATCATGTCCTTGAAATGTAAACAACCTGAAAAAGGTATTATTATTAATGAAAGCTTCCTTTGTCAATATGTTCATTTGTTGTATAAAGGCATTGTACTTCCCTTTATCAAATCTTTATAAGTGATTAAACAGAACCTTAGTCATGCCTGGGTCCTCGGACTAGATGCTTTGGGGAAATTAACACTCTATGACATCTTTATAAGTGATTAAACAGAACCTTAGTTGCTTTAGGGAAATTAACACTCTATGATATCTTTATAAGTGGTTAAACAGAACCTTAGTCATGCTTGGGTCCTTGGACCAGATACTTTGGGGAAATTGACACTCTTTGACATCTTTATAAGTGATTAAACAGAACCTTAGTCATGCTTGGGTCCTCGGACCAGATGCTTTGGGGAAATTAACACTCTTTGATATCTTTATAAGTGATTAAATAGAACCTTAGTCATGCTGGGTCCTTGGATCAGATGTTTTGTGAAATTAACACTTTTTGACATTTTTATAAGTGATTAAACAGAACCTTAGTCATGCTTGGGTCCTCGGACTAGATGCTTTGGGGAAATTAACACTCTTTGACATCATTATAAGTGATTAAACAGAACCTTAGTCATGCCTGGGTCCTTGGACCAGATGTTTTGGGGAAATTAATACCCTTTGACATATTTTTAAGTGCTTAAACAGAACCTTGGTCATACTTGGTCCCTTGGATCGTATACTTGGGAAAATTAATAGTATAACATCTACTTATTTTTCACTAAGTGTTAAAACAGATCTAGGATTATATCCAACTCCTCGGATAGCTGGCTTTGTGCAAACTAAAGTCCTTAATTATTTACCCAAGTGTTGGGCAGAATGAAGAATATCTCCCCCTTTTATTTTTTATGAAGTTTATTACTTATCTTTATTGGATTCAGACTTCATGGCAGAAGAATCAAGTTGCAGTGCAAATATGGGATAAATCTCTTTGTTGCTTGCACTTAGTCAAATTAGTTAAGCTTGTGGTAGGGTATTGTTTTTAGTTTTTATTAAAGTTAGAATGACAACAGTTTTATTTTATTTGCAATAATAGTAAGCTTGGAAATATATAAAGACACAAGAGGTAGAAAGAAAAGTCTATTCATTAATCAAAGGAAGATGCTTTACAAATAGTGGTAGAATGCCATTACAAAAAAATACGTACACATAGAAGGCTACAAAAGAAAATCCTATACTTAGGCCTTCACTTGTGGAGGGTCATTCTTAGGATCAGCCTTCTCGGATTGGGAATCCCCGGCCTGATACTTAGCTCTGCATCCTTGGCCTAGGAGACCACATCCCTAATTGTAAGGGCATCCTTAGAGGGCGTGGCCTTCATCAAGGGCTGAGTCTTTTCCCCCACTCCAGCCCCTTTTGAAACTTTAGCATCAGGAAGGGGAGCTTAGGTGGTAGGGAGTTGCTTGGGAGGAGGGACGGTATTTGGAATTTCTCGAATATCCTCCGAGAAGAAGATATTCTCGGCCTTCCTCAGCTCGGAGTTTGCAGGTACTCCCGCCCGATCCATCGCTACTCCTCATGACTCAGTGCAGTAGTCCCTGCACACTACGACCACCTCCTCTGCCAATCGGGTCTCTATGTCCAGCATCCCACATTTGTAGGATGCCTTGACCGTGGCCTCGACAGCTTCCCTGGCCACCCGAGTTGCATCCTTGGCTTTCTGTATCTCCGCCTTAAGATCCAAAACAATTTGTTTTTCGGTGCCCAGGTTTATCTCGGTTATGTACAGTTTTTGGCACTGAACCTTGGCTTGCTTCTCCGTGGTCTTTAGACATGCTTCAGCACTCAGGTGAGCCTGTTTCGCTTCTTTCAGCTTCTCAGACAACTCTGCCTTTTCTTGTTTGAGGGCTCTAATAGCCTTCTTAGCATTAGCTTTGAAGTGGGCCTTAGCATTAACTTCATCGCGAGCATTCTTGACCCACTCCTCAGCTACAAAAACTTGTTGGGTGATTTGCATGATAATAGCAAAGTGGTCAAGTATATACATATGAATAAGTATACATCCTAGCGTTGAACTCAGAAGAGTATTGACTGCCTTATCATGGCTAAGTCCCTTTTCAGGGACATGAAAAGGTCTTGTTGCCTTGTTCGCCTAAGGCCTTCCATGTCTCTAGAGAGGAGAAGAGGTTGCTCTAAGGCCTCCGCAAGGAAGGTGGCATGCCCCCTTTGGGACTCCCAAATCATGGCATCCCAAGTTATGGGAGCACCCCCTACCTCTAGCCGAGGGGCTCATGTGCGCAACCTTCGGCGTGCTTCAGCACCAGTCTCCTCCCTGTTCTCCATGGAGTGAACCCGTTTGTCCTTAACATTCTTGGGCTGTTTCACCCCTTTCAAAGGAATAATCTCCCCTTCCTCCCCATCCTGTGCCTTTCTCTTCTTTTTTAAATTAGGACAAGGGATCAATCCCTCTACGGTCACAGGGGGAGGAGGAGGGGGAAGATTAGGAGGAACTTGGGTTTTGGTGACTTCTTTTGAAGTTGACCCCTTATTTCGGTTCGCCAACAGACCCTTTAAGCTGGACCTTTGCTTCAAGTCCATACCTTCTTCTTCCTTCAAGCTGGTTTCAACCTGAGCAACTATCAACCTCGGAGAATGAGTAGTAGAAAACCCATCCAAATTGGCCGCAGAGTTCGAGAGCTCTACCGGCCTTTCTGGCATTTAACCTTCGTCCTCAAGACGGAATTGGTCGATCTCGGCCTCGAGGGATAAGGGTGTAGAAGCTGTCTCCTCCCTCAGAGCGACTACTTCCTGAGGGACGCGTTGAATGGGCAACTTAACAGGTGGGAGAGCCAAAAATCCCAGCTTAGAGATGTCTATGCAGTTTAGCCTAGAGTCACCAGCCCTTATTGCCTGGCCCGTGTCCTAAAATTGGCAAGACAGAGGCTCGTAATCTAAGATTAAATGAGCAGCTCTTAACTGTCCGTCTTCACTTATAAATATCTCTGATCTCAGCAACTTGCTGAGACCTGTTACGTTGACAAGACTAAGTCTCAGAGCGACGTGACTTTTATCTGCAAAAAGTATCCGAGAAGGAAATTACGGTTAGGTCAATTAAGACTATTATCCAAGAGGATGAAATGTTAAGGTAGAGTTTAAAAAAAAAAAGTTAAGAGTGCTAAAATCCCTTTTCAAAGGGACTAATCCTAGAGTACCCCACCTGGCTCTCCCGCTCGAGTTGGGCAGTGAAGACCATCATTCCACTCTTCAGAGGCAATCAGGTAGTCATCCTTCATGCCCTTGTTAGACTTAGGGAGGCATGATATTAGTCTGACGACGTCGGATTGGGACTTGAGATAGTATCCCGTGCCAGCAAGCTTGTGGCACTCGTACATGTGAACTACATCGTGCCACGTGAGCCCCAAGCCCATCTGCTCGTTGAGAGCGTCTACGTAACCCAAGACCCTAAATAGGTTAGGGGCATACTGATGGGGAGTTAGTCTATGGTTAATCAGGTAATCCCTTGTTCCTACCCATGGGAAGCGTCATCCCTCTCTCTATGAAAGTGATCATAGGAATGACGACTTCACCTACTTCTCTATTGGTAAGAACTTGGTCTGGGGCACACTATTTCAAGGCTACTCCCTGTGGGATATGGTATTTGGCCCTAAAACCCTCTATACCGGTTGGAGAGTCCACTAAATGCTTGAACCTACCCATCTAAACAGACGTAGATGACGTGAAGGAAGTTTTCTAAAGAAGGAAGAGGGCCGAGGAGGTTTATCGAGGAGAAACAGAAAGTTTAAAGAGAGAGAAAGTTACGAAAGTGAGTGTATGTAACCCTGAATCTTTATAAAAGTCTCTTGGAAATTTTCTTAAGGAAATGAATTAGGGAGACTTAGGAGTGTAGGGAGTTTTGAGAGTTGGAGTACTTGAGATCTCTGGAGAACTTGAAGATTCGTAAAGTAAAGGGAAAATGATTTCCCTCAAGGCTTTATATAAAGAATGGGAATGAGTGGGAGTAATCTCGCTCAAAATTCCAAGAGAAAGATCAGCCGTTGGATCTGCGCCTCACCGTTAGATCTAGGGAACAAATCATCGCCTAGAGCAATTAATAGCGCCTCACGGGCTTCGAAGCGTCAGGGGCAACTATGGGGCACCCAAAAAGGCACTCCTACGTGTAAATCAAAAGATCAAGTAGAATTAGCTCTTAAAAATTCAAAACCCCAGCTTTCTCCTTGGATGAGAGGAAAAAATTGGAGTTTTGAAGGGCTATTGTAAGGTCAAGGGTCCAAATTATATATTGGGCCTTCGACCTTGTCCTAGAGTGTAGGTGGTCCGAGGAGGAACGGATGGTAAAGAATGATTTAGATTCAGGACTTAATGAACAAAATATGAATGGGAAGGTGGTCCGAGGAGAAATATCTCCTTGGATATAAATAATAGAGCTCAAATATGTATTCCAACAATCGAGGTGACCTTCTAAGAAGCTCCAGTGGTTGAGACGTGCATCATGAACATACGAGAAGGAGGGGAACCCAAAAATATCTAAGAAAAAGCTGCCACCACTGTATTGAATACACTGCAGCTACTTTTCTAGCCGCATTTATGTGGAGAAGACCCCTGAACAGTGCTGTCTTGGCTACCACAACTCACAAAAAGCCAAAGAGAGTGTTTAATGGGACAGGTACTCAAGTAAGGGCTCAAATGATCAACAAGTGTAGGATCAAGATGGTCCAGGGGGAGTTATATAATATAAGAGACCCTCCATGAGGAAGAGATTAGAAAAATAGAGAAAGAATACTATAGCAATCAAAATTATACTTGTACCCAATTGTTATTGATTTGAATGATAAAATACCTCCTCGGATAGTGAATTCATTTAGCTTTATTTTCTTTATTCTTGCTTGATCACCTTTTAAATCCATACTAGCCGTTGTCAAACTCATTAAGGCCTAGTTATTTGTCCCACTCTCTACAAATTTATTGTACTGGACTCATTGGGCCAAGTTCCTATACATCTTGGGCTTGGGCTGCAAAACGTGTCCCTACACTAACCATTCTCAGTAACATAGAATTTGAGATTGTTGTATTCTTTCTTCAGATAAATCAGTGCATCTGTTAACCCTTGTGGATAGACATTAGTATCATTGCTACCTGGTGTCTGGGTTAACAATGAAATAATAAGCTCTTAGATGATGTCCTGAAGTCATTGTCTCTCTCTTTTTTTTTTTTTTTTTTTTGATAGGAGAAGTCATTGTCTCATTGATCAATGTTTAAAATATAAGAATTAAACAAAATAATATTACTGGATCGCCAATGAGTTCCTCATTTCTATCAAGTATCAACTGTGACAAACAAACAAAAAGGAAAGATGTATTACATAATTCTAGCCATAAAAAACTAGATATATCCCAAAATCAAATTCAACTGCATGCTAAAAAAAGTTGTTTTTGCAAAAGTATAACATAAAGTTTACCTTTGATCAGAAACCGTGTAATTGGATGTATAAATAATTGTTGTTGTTGTTGGTTTTTTTTTTTTTTTTTTTTTTTTAATACAAGATACAACACTATTTATATAATTTAAAGTTTTGTTTATTCATAGCCAATCCAAGGGGGAGAAATCGGTTTATTCCACGTCAATAAAAGCAAACCAATTAATACAAATATATGACTTAAGTTCAAAATTTCATGCAAAAAAGATGTTAATTTGTATTCGGTGGATTTCTTTTATTGATTTGGAGCAGTGCATTTACTTCTATTTTTCACTTTAGCATTTTTTTATGCTCATTTTCTCTTGCGGTGCAATTGAATTTTGATCTTGTGTTTGATGTGATAGTTTTGTGGAAGCAATGTAAAATAAAATTTTATATTTTCATTCAAAGTTCGTTGTACTACACAACCATGGATTTTGAATAGAACAAAATTACGTACCTCTCTTAGCAACCCAAGTGTGTTGCCTCTTAAGGTATTCACGTCTCTCTCTCTCTCTGGGTTATCAGATGACTACTGTTAGAGTACTTTTTTTTACACCTAATTTTATTTGTGTACCATCTATTTATACCACTAATAAGTTATTGGATTTTTCCAAATATTTTTTGCTTTATTATTTTGTTAATCACAAATGTTTCATATCTCATCATCTAAATTTGGTTATGATATAAAATATCACAAAAAAGCCCCAAAACTCGTATTTTATCCAATTTTATTATCATTATTTAGCTAAGACCAAAACCGGCCCTATGAACCCAATAAACACATCCTATTCTATTTAAAGCCCAAGAATACTTATGCTTGGCAATATTTGAAAAGCCCATGATCCAAGTCCATGGCAAAACAATTTTATAAATGAAATTCAAATTCATGATCAAAGCCCATAATTCAAACCCATGACAATTTATTTATCCAAAACCCAATTTTTCATTGGCAACATCAAAGCCCAATTTCTCATTGGCAATATCAAAGCCCAGTTCACGCTAGCAATATTTAAAGCCTAATTCTCATTGGCAAAATCAAAGCCCAATTCTCATGGGCAACATCAAAACCCAATTCTCATTGGTAATATCAAAACCCAATTTTCATTGGCACTATTTGTCAAAAAAGAGCCCAAGATTATCAATACCTGGCAAAGAAAAAATATCATGGTAAAATATTACCATGGCAATCGTCTTATAAAAAAAACTCATTGGGAGTTATCTTGAAATTTATGTTCCCATATTATAAAATACATGGACATCATTTGCATTGCGACATCCATAATATACGCCTTCGACACTCATGGTAAACATTCAAACCCACAAGATCATCTTTTAAGTTATGATGCGATTATTAGAAACCATAACATTATTGCAACATGGAATTCATCAAAGTAAATATTATTTACAAAAGTATTTTGAAACTTGTCCTATTGTTTTAAACATTACAACTAATTGCCCAAAGGGCCACTGCAAGTATTTATGAAAAACCCAAAAATATTTACTAATAAAAGTCCATGAGGAATGAAAACCCATGGTAACATGTGCGCACAACCAGCCCTTGTTCATCCCTAACCAAAGAAACAACTAAAGCCCCCTACAAGAAGACCAAGCCTTTGAGGATGAACTAGGGGCTATTCCATAAGTTTTCTGCCACCCTTTACCTGACGTGAACAGTACCCAAGGGCTGTCATATCAAATTGAAGTCAAAAGGATGAAGGGACTCCATCATCTTCCTCAAGATTGCACCTTCAGTGGAAGGGGAGCTGAAATCAAATTATCTAAACTTCAACAAATTGATGCAATAAATGTTAAAAATGTTCAAGACCCGATTCATGTGCCAAACCCATGTATCCTAAAAGGAAAAAAAATTGGGAATATGTGGTTTGTAGGGCAAAAAGGGATCTCCAGCGGAACCCTTTGAAGTGGGCTTAAACTTTGACACATGGTTTAGGGTGTTGAATCCTACTTCTTAGGGTCCAAATCTCAGTTGCAGCACTAGGATTCTTCCTTAATACTTGCTTTAATGCCATTGGCTGAACACAATCTCAGCAATCTTAACATTTAATGCAAGATTACTCCAAATACTACCTTGCCCAAAGAAGCAAAACTGCCCCAAAAGCAAATCTCCCATTTTTAGGCCAAATCCAGGTATTAATTCAGCTGACTTGCTCCCCTGAATCAGACCTACGTTTTTTTGGATGCTTGTTAATTAATGCTTCTCTAAACTCCATTATAAAAGTATGAGCACCTCAGCCCACAAAGGGATAGCCACCCCCCTCTGAGACTTTGGGGGTTCGTTTGCCATTTTTGTTGGTGGTTTAGCTCTCCTTAAGCTCACCACTCATCATCTTTAGCCTACACTCATCTAATCCCACACATTCTTCTCCCCCCTTTACATAATCACAGCTCAAAAATGTCCTCCAACTAATCACAAATAGCCCATTACTCACAAAAAGCTTCAATCTCAGTATTAATCATATCCCAATCACTCAAAACAGCCTACATTCACCTCATTCATTCCTTATGCACACATACTCACAAAAATCTTAGTTTAATACTTGCTGCACTGAGCTGGGGATCTTTCTCTCCCTTCATTCCATCCTATTTTTCCTCTTTTATTTGTAACTATGGAGCCTTTAATCCTTGTTTATTATTATTATTATGATGAAGGCCATAATGTTTTGGAAACTATGGAAGTTCTCCCTCATGTTGACTTAATAATAAGAAGAAAAAAATATTACTTTTTACCATGGAAACACACTTATTAACTTGAAATTATCTTACTGCTGGAGATAATACCGTACCACTAGAGGATTGATTTGAACTATCGGACTAGGACCATTAATGTACTAATTAAGTATTGTAACGTGTTTTTTATTGGGCTTTTGTTGCTGTTTTGTCATGTGTAGCCTTTGTTTCTTGCTTGGATAGGCTTTATTATCACACCGAAAGCCTTTGGGTACCATCTCAAGAGCCCATAGTTGAGTTTCGGCTTGGCTTCCCAACATATTAGATAGAGGCATCAATTTCTCCCTCGACAACTATAGTATCAATTAGTAGTTCTAATGAAAAAAGTATTTTGTATAAAACCATGTCATCCATATCAAAATCTAATAAATAAGAGACATGTGTATAAAAATAACTACCCATTAACTCATGTTTTTCATTTGTTGGCAGGGTAATTATTTTTTGCTGGTATGTCATACACTTATTAGATTTTGATACTGCTGACATGATATCATTTGATACCAAATACATTCTCTGCCAACTCCTTATGTGAAAATTAAATTTTTTTAAAGACTTTTGTAAAACCCAAGGGAGAGATAGGACGTGGGATCCTAATCTTCAGCTGTAGGATCAATCAATAGCTTTTTGAATGTTATTGACTTAGCTTGAAACTCTTTCAAAAATTTTCCTTAATTTTCTCAATTATATCAAGAAAATATTTGAACTTCTACATATCGCAATAATGTCCATCAACACATTGCAATTGAACCCTGAAAATTAAAGAATTACATATGAGGTTCCATTACCTAAAATTTTATATAATATTTGTCCTTCCACCACACTATATTCCCATAAGTCACTAGGATTGTATTAATATAACTATTATGTCCCTAGCTTATGTAACTCTTAATTTCTTGATTTCATAGTTTCTATTGGATTTCAAAATGTCTTTGAAAAACTCTTTAAATATATATACAAATATTATATATATGAAAAACACTTTTGAAAAAAAGTCATTGGCCGGTTTTGTTTTGAGTCCAACTACAATATGAAAATCAACTAAATATATTATCTTCTTTAGAGACTGGAGGGTTTATTGTTGAGTATTTACTTATTTTACTCATTGCACACATAGCCGAACGTATCTGTATATAGCCTTTAAAAAAGCATCACCAGATGAAATTGTCAAAGCTATGTGCATAATAAATAAATATACACAAACCCCTTATGTTTGAGAGCAATAGGAAAATTGTGATGAAACAACCTTTTAACTAACAGTGATCACGCTATAAGGTGTTCTTGATTGGATCCAGTTCAATGTATGTACTTGATACTGTTAGGGTTATATTTTCTATGTAATTGGCTAATACTTTGACAAAACGCACTTTACTTGTGATTTGGTAGATCTAAGTTGGGTTTAATGGATCAAGAAATATGTTGTTCAAACATATCAAGTGGTTTTATTAAAGATATGAAGATAGATCCAAGAAATGAGTGAAGAAAAGTTGGTTCATTAAGTTTCAATAGAAGCTCAACATATAATGCTATCGAGGATTAATGAAGAGGCTTGACATAAGCTTGACACAAGCTCGATCTATCGAGATCTACGATTTTAGAATTTCCATATCTGAAATTTGGCTCATGATGACTTGTTTAATTAGAGTTTCTTTTTTCACAACCCTAGTCATATATAAGACTTATTTTAAAAGTCATCAACTTTGGAAAATACTGACTTAGAACTCATATACTCTGTGTGAAGCTACTACGTTTATACGCCTTAGGGTTTTGTAATCAAGTACTTCCTGATCTTCATCATTTATGAATGTTCACTTGGTGTGTAAAATACTAGTGAATGTTTAGACCCTCAATTTCAAAAATACCAACACAAGCTTATATTCAAACAATGTATGTGTGGAATGATAAATATAAGCTATACCCAAACTATCAAACTACTCCAAGCCATAATTTAATCGCAACACAGCAGTAATTAAATGTAAAGATTAAAGGATAGAGAGAAGCAAACGCAAGATAACACTGGCACGTGTTATTGAAGAGGAAACGGAAGAATTTGGCGAAAAACCTCTCCGCCACCCTCCAAGCGATGAAATGATCCACGAGAAAATCAGTTGAGATACATGAATAGCAATAGACCCTCCAAGTCTAATCTATCCGATGCACCTAAGCCCTCCAAACTTCTTGCTTCAACAGGGTTAAGCCTAACCTTGTCTTCTCTAGCTTATCGGATCCCACAATAAGCCCATTGCATCAACCATATGTATTAGTCCTCTTTGAACTGCTCCCAAACACCAAATAACCTTCTCACTAATATGAATATGGTGAGGTAAGGATTTGGCTAAAACTCCTCTCAAGGGTATGTCAATGGAGAGGGTGAGAGTAGAGGAATTTGAAGAGTCAAAAGAATAAAATTGTGGATGAATCAATCTTGTTGTTCTCTAGGGTTTATCTCTCAAAATTCTCTCAAGAAGCTCTCTACATTTCGTGGGTATAAGGGTATTTATAGTAGGGTATGAGTAGGAATGTGAAAAGTAATTTTTTTGCAAAACAGGGGGCTTTGGCGAGTGACTCGCGACTGGGATGAGTTGCAGGTTTCAGTCACTAAGTAACAGAAGGGCCAGACTATACTTTTTGTCCTGTAGTGATCCAGCTATCTTAACCCTTCAACTTCCCGCATGCTTCACACGTGTGACACTTTTGGCGAGTCACCACTCGCGAGTCAGTCGAGAGTTGCAGTCGTGAGAATGCTTTTGAATGCACACACTTGATCAATTCTTCACACTCTCTCACACACAACCCTTAAATTATTCCCACTTAAATATAGGGTTTCTAATTGCTGAATTACAACCAATTTGGCACGGAATAAAATCAACACATGATTGAATTAATTCAACCTTACAGTTTATGAAGTGAAGAATTTTGCAGCCAACAACAATCATTTAAGTTGTTGGAGTTAGTCATGTACTGGGATCCGTGCAAAGGAGTTAGTCACAGATTGGAGATTTGTACAACAAAGGAAAGAAGACTATTACAATATCAAATCCAATTGGGTATTGGAACGAAGGTTCAACTATAGGTTGGTATTTTGGGATAGGTTAGGGTAGTGGTAAGATTCCTCATACTTGTAACCGCTTGATTATTCATTAGTGGATTCTTGGGAGTGGTAATCTTAAATTTACCTAGTGGGGTTTTTGCCTTGTTAGAGGTTTTCTCCATTTGTTAACAAATCACCGTGTCAATTTAATTTCCACTACATTTAGTTTATTCAGTGATTGTTGGCACCTCAATGATTTGCATGTAATTTGACTTCATTAATCAACTTGGGTAATTGAATTAATTAACCGAGGTCAATTTATCTTAACCCAACAGATACATTACACCCCTTGTCTGCTTAAAGCCCTTCCTTTCCAATCTCAATTTTTTTTCTTCCTCCCTTCAAATACTCCAAAAATCTCTTTCTCTTTCTTTATCCATTTTTCCTTAAATATCAGTATCACTTCGCATATTCCTCCCCCTTCACTTTCTCTCACTTTTGGACTTTACGTAACAAAATATCTCTCTCTCACTTTTGCTTCTAATTTCAGATTTAAAAAAAAAAAAAAAAATCATTTCTCTTTATTATTCCCAAACTTTTCACTTTGCTTTATTTTTAGACTCTTATTGTAGTTCTCATAACTCCGTCTGTAGAACTAAAGCGTAAGCTCTACTAAGCTCACTTTAGTAATTAATATATATATATATATATATATATATATATATATATATATATATATATAGGATAATCAGCTTTTACCTCTTTCATAAATAACTTCCATTTCTCCAAAACTTCAACCTTTTGTTCTCTGGTATGGGTGGCTCTATAGGCTTCTCTTTTAACTCTGTTCTGTTCAGAATTAAAATCCTTTTCAAGAGCGTCCATATCAGGGATGAACTCTTTTGTCAACATTAGGAGCTGAGGATCATATTCAGGTTCTTGCTGAATAGGATTTCTAAAGTCAGATCCTGATGGTGAAGGAGGCTTAAGACTGTCCTGACTGTTGCTGTCTTCTTCTTGATCAGCAACTGAGTCTTGTTTGGCTGTGTAACAGGGGGTACTAACCTGGGAGTGGTCTTTAACACCTTGAAACTGTGGACCTAAGTCCCTTCTAGATGTAGGAAAGGGAGCTCGTGTTCTAGACGAACTACACTGAGATGCAGGTTTATCTCTAAGGAGAATAGTTGGCTGCCTAAAAGGTTGGCGTAGATCTACGGATCTAGACCTTGGTTCCTGATGTCCTTGGTACAGATCTAATGAAGACCTGGGCCTGGGTTCATCATATTCTACGGGTGACCTAAACCTAGATCGGTCAAAGCTAAGTCTAACCGTTCCATCGGCTAACTGCTGGACAACATCTAGATCTGGGTTCCTAACAGGGTTCTGGATCTGTAGAGGATAATTTTCATTCTCTAAAGTCCATTGTGCTGGGAATGTGATTTCAGACCATTTCAGGGTTTTAGGTACCTGAACTGTGGATCTAACATCTGAGGTTTGGATAAGAGTGGTTTCACCTGCCTTTCTCTTATCAAGTGCTTGGATGGACATGTTCGTTCTCATGCACTTATAATATATCCTGTATATAAGAGCAAGCTGTCTGGTGCCATGTAACACAAGGGTTCCATGGGTTTTAATGTTGAGGGTGAGGACCTTCAGGATATGAGGGTCGTCAAGTGCAACAGTGAGGTTTGGGAAACAGTCGAAGTGAACTGGACCATTACTCAAACTGGATTCTATGGTTCCTAGGAGACTATCATTAAACCTGACGAGGCGGGTGTCTCTAAGGGCCATAAGGATTGAGTTGTTCAACCCTTCTCTGATCAATGGTTTTACTCCAACTTGGACAAGTCCTATGTGGAGGAATTTATGATCTTTTTCCCTGTGAGCTTTCACGGCTGCAGGGGATAACAAATAACAAGTTTCATATTCCTTGTTAATGCTATAGACTTGTTCTATAGTCCTAACATGGTAGTCTGTTCTGAAAGACTTTTTCAAAGACCATGACGAAGACTTATAGACTTGGGTTGTGGGAACTTTGGGTATGTTCCAGTCTCCTAACTTCTGATCTAGATCTGAAAGCTGGTACGACTCTGAGTTGATTGTTCCATCTTCCTGTGGAATCTCAGGGGGGTTTGTACTGCTAGATCTAATGGAAGTGGAAGAGTCACTCCTTCTAAACATCCTATTTATCATTTTGGATTAGAAGCCTAAGAAATCAATTACAACCTAGACAACCTTTATCTTCCAATTTCTGGATCTATCCTTAGATCTGAAACAAGATGTGTTCAATAGAGCCTGATGCCTTCTATGACAAATGTAACCACTTACTGCCGCTTGGAATCCTATTCTAGTGTTCTCTTACCCCATCGTACGCACACCCTAATGCACACCTGGCTAAACGGGACTTTACTGCTTGGCCGCTAGTACAGACACTTTATTAGGATCCTAGTCTTACCGGATTACAAACCGACACAGAATCGGACTGACACTTCTCAGTAGGACACATCTGCAACAAACTTTGGGCTAGAAACAAAGACAAGAAGAAAAAGATAACTAGGGAGCAAAGGATTAGCTTAAACAGGTAATCACAAAATAATAAACAATTTGAATGAACGGGAGGCTCAACCTACCACCAAATGAAAGAGCAGTAAAAACTGACTAAGATGAAGTAGTAGATGAAGAATGCAACATATGGGAGTGGAAGTGTTATCAGAAAATAGATGTAAAACAAAATAATGTTTGTTAGAGATAACATACTTCAAAGTAATGAATAACCACAAAATAATGGATAACTATGACGGTATCACCGGCCAACTTGATTATAATTCAAAATAATTACAGTAACTTACAACGTTTACTATCGGCCACAACTTGGCTCTGATACCAAAAGGGGTAAGCTACAGACAAAGGGTGCCGTTCAGAGGGCACTGTGGGCGGAAGCATGAATAGGTTACAAGTGTAGTTCTAGTACAAATGTAAACTAAGAGAGGAGAGGAGAAGAGAGCCATTCTGATTACAAAGTATTTCTGGGTACAAGTAATTTAGGGCTCTGAGGTAGTAACTGAAACTAAGCCTTCTGGGAGCTAAGTCCTACTAAGCCTGCTGAAGACTGAGGAGAAGGATCCCTTTTATAGCTGGAGGGAGCCTCGGATCAGATCAGGAGACTTGCTGGAATCACGGGAGGTGAAATGCTTTTACCTTCAGGTGAATAACTTTTCAGCCGAAAGTAAACAGTAACTCCAATGATTTTGTCAGGGCACTGTTGAGTGAACAGTAATTGGTCACTTGTTTATGAACAGTGTTATGCCCCCTTGCTTTTCTGAAACAGTAACTCTGCATAGTGTTCTGGACTGTGCAGTGAACAGTGCTCTGTCGGCAACTCTGCTGGTGTGGGTACTGTTCATGGAATAGTAACCGGTTTTGCAAAGGTGGTTCTTGAGCTATCCTGGGCTTCTGGAGCTGTTCTGGAGTGTCCGGGAGCTTCATTCTTAGTCGCTGTCCAAGTTGTAACCATCATAAGGATCTTGGGAATCTTGGAATGGATCAATTGGAGCACGATTGCAAGAGGCTTCAGAAGAGGCAGGAGAATTCTTTTCTGCCGACTCTAATTGTTCAGATTGGAGGAGTAGCTGTTGGGCAAGATCTTTGAGTTCTTTACTAGATTTGCCGGAGATTTGGACGGAATCTAGGCTTGACTGTGATCTTGTGCAAAGGGCTATAGGCTTCTGTACTGGAAGAGGAAAGTCTTTATATAATTTGGAGATAGCATTAGTAGGTTTGAATTTATCCCACCATTTTACAAAGAATTCCCTATCGAGCAAATTTTTGTTGATAGCATAATTGCACATGCTAATCCAGTGGATCTTGTATTGAACTGTCATATGCAAGATGGTTGGAAACTGGGAAGAATGCTTGTCTGTCTGGAATCTGGAATTGAAATATCTTAGTGCATCCTGTAGAGGTTCTGGGAAGTTTTGTGGAATAGATCCAAACATTTCCCACCACTTGAGGAACCACGAAGGTATCTGCCCTTTGAATTTTCTGTCAAACTGAATGAACCATGAGTGGTTATAATTCTCATTTTGAAAGAATAATACCTTTTCAAAAGCATCCATGTAGTCATAATAATTGTACAGGGGTTCTGATCCCTTGAGTACTGTAAGTGTTCTGAGAGTGGAGGGATGTCCCCAATCTTTGCAACTTACAAAACTCTGAATTATGAATTTATGGTATAGGACTATTGAGGGATTATTCTTATCTCTGATGTCTTCTATTTTGGCAGACTTTTCTTGGATGAGAATGCCTTTATAGAATTTGATATTCTTCTCTGGGCTTTTGGGAAGGAAATGCCATTCATGAGGCAATACTTCCATTGCTAATGCCAATGGATCCGTTATGTGAGCCAAGTGTGGCTCAATATAAGAGATATGCTGGACAAAAGGTTTCTTGATGTAAGAGGCTCTTCCTGTTCTAGGAGGGAGAGGAAAAGAGGGTTGCTTAGGCACAATCGAGTCAAAAGGTTCTTCAACTGTATATGGACAGGTTTCTTTGGAGGGGAGTGTGACTAAAGCAGAACTATAACTGTGTTGTCCTTGGGGCCTTTGGTAATTTGGTTTCGGGATTGTAGAGACCAAATAACGATTGGCAACAATGGATGGTGACACAGGTGAAAACTTGGGTGAACTGGAAAAGGGTACTAAAGAGCCAGGGTTTTGTGCCTGACTGGTACTCCTAATGGTTTGCTGTTTAGGCAACTTAGGGGGTTGGGGTTGTATGGGTTTCTTCCCGGACATTTTGTTGTGGACTTTGCAAAAATTCACGGGTGAGGAAGTCAGGGATATTGTTCTGAGTTCCGGCAATGAATTCAATGTCAAAATCAAAAACAGAGAGAATAGCTTGCCATCGTGCAAAAATTTATTTTGATGCAATGTTTTGGACATCTTTCTCTAAAACGTGTTTTGCAGATTTACAATCAATTCTTAATAAAAATTTTTGATTCAAAAGGTCACTTTGAAATTTTGAAATACATAGTACTACGGATAAAATTTCATTTTTAATTGTACTATAATTAAGTTGAGTGGGAGTCCAAATTCCTGAATGAAAACAGACAATTTGTTCTGGGGAAGTGGGACTAACACGCTGAAGAAGAATGCCACCATAACCAATGTTAGAGGCATCTGTTTGGACTACCTTGAAAGAATTTTCTGAGGGGATTCCAAGACAAGGGAGTGTTTTGACATATTTTTTGACCTGTTGGACGACTAATGTATGAGTAGGTGTCCAAGGAGGAGGGTTGGTTCGAAGTCTATCAAAAAGAGGATTGCATTGTTGCCTAAGGTTTTGATAGAAGTCAGAAATGTAGTTGAGGGATCCTAAGAACCTTTGGAGTTGGGTTTTTTCTAGGATTTCATCAGGAAACTTTTCCGCAAACTGAATGGCTCTATCTATGGGTTTGATGACTCCATGTCTGATATCAAAACCTAAGAACCTGACACTTGTTTGGAAAAGCTTAATCTTTGGGGCCGAGACAACAAGACCATTTCTTTTAATGGTTTGGAAGAATGTTCTGAGATGCTTCCAATGTTTGTCTAGGGATTCTGAAAAAATGAGTACATCATCAATGTATACTATGGTATGACTGGAGAATGGATTTAAAATCTCATTCATAATATTTTGGAATTCAGAGGGTGCATTCTTGAGTCCAAAGGGCATTACATTCCATTCGTAATGGCCAAAGGGTGTGGTGAAGGCTGTTTTATACCTATCAGACTCTCTGATTTGTATTTGCCAAAAACCACTCTTCATGTCAAACTTGCTGAAAACCACTGCTTTGCTAAGCCTGTTAACTAAGTCCTTTTTGTTGGGAATAGGGTACCTAATCCATTCTAAGACTTTGTTAAGGGGCTTATAAGTTATGACAAGTCTAGGGACACCTCTTTCGATCTCAGCGTTTTTCTGGACATAAAAAGCTGGACAAGACCATGGCGACCTAGAGTTTCTGATAATTCCTTTTTTTAGAAGATCCTCTATTTCTGCCTTACAGGTATTCATGAGTTCTTGGCTCATTTGAATAGGTCTGGCTTTGGTAGGGATGTTCTTTTCATGGAAATCTTTGACATAAGGTAGTGCAACTTCATGCCTTTTCCTATGCCAAAAGGCTGTAGGGAGATCAGAGCAAACTTCTCGTTTAAGTCTATCTTCAAACTTTCGTATGTCTTCTTGGTAACTTTTGCAAGCTAATTGCTCATCAATCCTTTTGTAACCTAGTTCATTACCGAGGTACTTAAGGTGTTGGGTTTTGGCTTTAATAAGGTTAAGGGTCTTGGAGATAGAAACCTCTTGGAGACTATTGATGTCTTTAGGTTTTGGACTCCTAAGAAACTTAAACTTGACTGGTTGGCCAAAAGGGTGGGTAGTGATTCCTTCACTATCCGTGGTGAAAGGATATAACAGACACATGAAATGGTTTCCTAAGATGACCCTATCTGTCATATTTTTGACAAGAACAAAGGTGGTTTTAAAACACGCATTGTCTTGGCAAACATGTGCTTTTGGGATTTTAAATTCAATCTGCATTTTGCCTCCACTTGCGGAAGTTAACCATTCTTTGGTTTTCCGGAAGTATTTAGAGGGGATGATTCCTTCTTGAATGCAGTTGAGATCTGCGCCTGAGTCTATTAGGGCTACAACCTCGAATTGAAAATCCTTGTTGATGACAATCCTGACTTTGGAATGCCATTTCTGGAAGTTAATTCTACTGATAGTTTGCAAGAACGATCTATTGGATGGTTCTGGTTCCATATCTGCAGTAGGATTAACTGTTTCATCCATATCTTCATCAGAAGAGTTCTGTAATGAGATTTTATCCTCATTGTCTTGCTGAGAAGTATACTCCAAATTTTTAATTCTTTGGTCCATGAGACCATGATCAACTCTAAGAATGACTAGTTCTTGCCTAAGGGTTCTAACCTCAGACTTGGTATCCTTAATCTCTTTTTGGAGGTCTTGGACAGTAATCTCCTTCTTGGATTTGGTAAATCTATTGTAGATTTTTTCCAAATCGACTTTGGGTTCCTGAAACCTAGGTTTGGATGTACTGGTTTCTTTGACTAGGGTTTTGTGGAACTCACTTAGTTTTTGGGCTTTCTCTTCTGGGTCCTTGATCTGTTCTATGAGATCTAGGAGAAGCTCTTCTTGCTTAGAAAGAACATCGATAGTGTTGTTTCTGCAACAACTCTCGGTGCATGGTATGGCTTCATCAAGACTACTAGCGGTGCTAGGCAAAGCTCTAGGAGAGGATGAATTTTGGTAAATCTGACAGATTTCTCAGTCAACAGAACTATTGAAAGACTCACTTTCTGGATGATCTAGTTCTAGGACTTTAGAGATATCTTCAGATACTAAGGAATGGGTAGGGGAGATGCCTGGACATTCTTTCTTGAAATGTCCTTTCTTTCCACACTTAAAGCATTTTCCTTTTGCTTTAGGTTTGAGGTTCTCTATGGGGTTGGGGTTTCCTTTCTTATAGAAGTCATTGTTTTTGAACTTCTGTTTTCTATATTCTTTGGAAACTATCCTCTTCCTGTGGAAATCTTTAAAGGCTGGGTTTCCTCTATATTTGGATATCCATTTCTTAGGAGGAAGTGGGGGTGTGTCTCCAAGCTGGCCATCTAGTGGTTCTTTCTCTTTTTCTTCTTCTGAAGAGGGTGTATTAGAACTACTAGAAGATATGTGAGCTTCTAAGACATTTACTTTTGGTGAAGGAGAGACAGGTTTCTCTACTTCATGAGATGGACTCCTAACACTTGTTGGCTGGTTAGGTTTAACTGGAAGTTTGGTTTTGACACAAGACTTTTTATGCCATTTGAAATGTTTTTCAAAGTATTCAAAGAAAGGATAATCAGCTATATATATATATATATATATATATATATATATATATTAATTAGCACAATTTTAATATCCGTGCCCTAAAACAATTTTACAATTTATGAAAAATCATTACTTCATGTTTATGGTTCCTTTAATCATTAGCATGATTTTTCTATAGAGGTGACATCACATGTCACATTTAAACAATAAAAAATACCTATAGTAATTATGCACATGAAAATATAATTTAAAATAAAATAAAAATGCATAATATTATTGTACATTTTTAGATCCTTGTAAAACACAAGTTGTTATTAATTAACCAAGTGAATACTTAGGTTTATTATTTAGATCTAGGTAAAAACAAAACAATCATATCATGCAAAGCAGTGGAAAATAAAGAACACAATGATATGATGACCTAGGAAAACCAAATCGGTAAAAAATCAGGGGAGGATTTAACCTAGCTATCCTCAAGGTAAAACAGATCCACTATGAAAGAATTGAAATTTGTATAATAGAACTTAGACCACTAACATTTTATTACTACCTCGAGTAGAAAACTTACTACCACGACCCCATGATAGCTCCGAGTCCACGAATTACTTCTTTCTTTGATCTACAGCAATCACAAGTTCTCCTACTTGTGACTTTGAGACTCCACTTAAACGTTTTAGATCTTCTTAAAAGTTCTTTTTGCAGCAACTAAAGTGATCACCAAGTTCTTGACATGAATCTTGATCTTGATAACCCTAAATGTGATGAAGGTAAACACCTCTAGATTTCACAAGAGATTCAACACACAACACATCAAAGACTTTAGAGAGCTTTTGGGTATAAAACCCTAGATCTACAAAAAAGGCACAAGCTGCACTCTAATCTCTCTCTTAAAAAGCCTTATAAAAACGTGCTTAGGGTTTCCTTTTTATACTAGAAGAAGTAGATCTAAAACCCTAATACTTAATGGGCTTGAACTGTTGTTTGGGCCGACTTAAAATTCTGCAGATACGTGTTTCGATCGGTCGAGCCTG
The DNA here is from genome assembly GCF_932294415.1 of Quercus robur. Lineage (NCBI taxonomy): Eukaryota > Viridiplantae > Streptophyta > Magnoliopsida > Fagales > Fagaceae > Quercus > Quercus robur. Next base: position 67,634,050 of record NC_065535.1, read on the forward strand.
TTCTTCAATTGATCGAGCCTTACAGAAATTGAATAGTAATTTTCTACAATTACTCGATTCCAAACTTACATTAAACCAAACTTTGAGCAAGTCTAAACCTAGACTAAATGTTTTGATCATGGTTTACCAACATATACAAAATCAAGTTTTAATACATTAGTTCCTAAAGTCTTAGAACTTAACAATCTCCCCCCTTTTGCAATCCGTGACAAAACACATTACCAAAAAAAAAAAAAAAAAAAAAATGCTCAAAGTAAAACAGCCCATTCAATTAAAAAGCCCTAAATACAATTCAACCTAAACCACTATCCATCAGTTGCCAAAGTAGACAGCAACCATGACTGAATTAACCAGTAAATTCCTAAAACACTCAACAAACACATAAACGCATGTGTGGAAACAAAGACATATAAACAATAAATAATCAAACTAAAGCAAATAACAAATATGCAAACTAACTCTCCTTCTAAGTTAGATACATCAAAAAATTTTATATTCTCCCCCTTACAAAACAATTTTATCTTCCCCTAAACAAAACAAACATAATTCCCACATATTCCCACATTTCATCTAAGTCTCCCCTTTTTTGTCACGTATTGACAAAGACAACTCAAACAAAGGGTAAACAGAAAACATACGCAACAAAAGTCAAGAGAAAATAGAGAATCAAGGAAACAAATGAATCTTGTTCTATAAAGAATAGAGGCAACTCCCCCTATGAAGAGCAACAACTCCCTCTAAGAACAACAAAGGTTAAAAAAACTTTTCCCCCCCTATAAAAATAGGAAAAACAAAACAAGTTTTGGGAAAAAAAGTTTTAGGGAAAATTTAGGACATGGGGATAAATAAAAAGACACAAACCAAACTTAAAAATTAAGTTGAGGATACACATTAAAAAAATATTCTTTCTTTCTATAAATGCAAACTTGACACTATGTGACTCATAAACATATGCATGTAATGTGTTTAAGAGAAAATATTTGCACATTGATTATCCATCATATCTTTTAAGAAAAATACTTTCTACAGTTCACACATAAAAATAACATATACTAAAATGTACAAAGGACTCAAAAATTAATCAATCAATTTTTAAATCAAGTTGAGTACCCAATTTAGCAAAGTGTATGCATGTTATGTGTGAAAACAATAAGAGATATGATTGCAAAACTGCAAGATGGATACAGAAAACAATGCAATGCATGTGAATCCTAAACATAAATGATGCATGGAAAAAAATAGATTGGTCAAAAACTTAGAAATTGAAAATTTTCCAATTTCGATCAGTCGAGCATCGATCAAATACCAATCGAGCCAGGCTGAGAGCAATGATTAAAAATCAAGGGATTTTTGATCGGTTGAAAATCACATTCGATCGATCGAAATTCTGGAAATTTGAATTTTTTTTGAAAAACTGCTTAAGATTATGCAGAAACAACTCAACCTAAGTAATTTCATGAATGAAATGTATGAGAATAAGTTTAAATGTTTTTCGAAAACATGAGTTTTCAACCTAGAACTTCAAAACAAGGTTTTTGATCATCAAAAACACAATTTTTTTGCCAACCCTTAAAACATTTTTTGCATCAAACACCATAGAAAGCATAATTTTGGATGGCTAAACCAAATCCACACACATAAATTTGAGAGTACTAAGTTTAGCAAAGAATAACTTGTGAAGTGTGCAACTAGTAAAAGTATGAGATACATGTGAGGTGATAAGTAGATAGTAATCAATCACAGTTTCTACATTATTCATTACATAAATTTGAGAGTGACTATCACCTAAAGTGTTACATCATATAACTCCCACATCTCCTAGAAAATAAGCTTGCAATCATGTAATTTTTTTTATTTTGCCTCATAATGTACACACCATTTTTATTTCATTGTGAAATTTTTATTTTTAGCCACATAATATACATACCAATTTTATTATTATTCCAAGGCTACACCTTATTTTCTTTTTGTGCATGTGCTACACTTTCTCGAGCACAAAATCATATAATAAGCACTAAGGTGTTTATGATTGACTAGTAAACAGTGGTATGATGGTTATTTATCCATTTCTCTTAGGATTTTTTAGTCCTAACAATCAAAAGCATGTGACTTCAAAATCAAGATCATGTGATCAAAAACTATAAACACTCCCACACAACATGCACTACATAGCTAAAATTAGCAAAGTTAAGAAAAATAAGCTCATCTAAGTTAAATAAGGTACATAGTCAGGAAGTGCAAATATAATAGGCCAACCTCAATTACATATCCATGATGTGTAATACAAAACAAATAAAAATCTTTTTGGTTTTAAAAAAATTTTATGACCAAAAACAAAAAGCACACATTGTGCTAGATGAACATTCCAAAGCTATGCATGATAGTGCTAAACACACACTATTCAAGTTTCTCCACAATGTCAAGCATGTTCTAAATCAAGAGAGAGATATCATAATTCATGTGATCCTCAAGAAAAATAATACTAGACACAAAATAAAATATTTTTGTCTTTTTGAAAATTTTCAATGTTTTTGGATTTTTTTTTAATAAAAAACAACCTAAAAAACAAAACAACCAAAAATAGAAACAAAACATGTCCACAAAAAATTGAAAGAATTAAATCAGAGACAAGTCAGCAATACTCACCTTAGAGAATCTTTTCTCACCCATATAGCACAAGTCTTCGGCTTTGTAGGTGAAAATCCATGAGAAGTAGAGTGCATTTGAGGGATTACACCAATCTTCTGAGAAAGACTGAAATCCTGCAAATTCCTTTCACAAGCCAACAAGCTTAAATTTTCAAAAGAATATGAAACAATTTGTATGGACTTATGGTAGGAGAAATATTATCACATATACTAGATTGAAATATAGAATTTTTAAATTTCAATTTATGATAATTAGGATGAATGTGACTGGAGACACCACAAAAGTGACAATCAGGAACAAATTTAGGAACATCAGTATTCCTAACAACAAATCTAGTCTCAGATTTTGATTTTTGCCTCAACAAAGAACAATTTGGTCTAATATGACCAACACCACCACAAAAGTGACAAGTAGGCACAAAAACAGATTTATTATACTCTCTAACAATAGGTTTAGACATAGGTTTAGAAACTTCAGCGTCTACCTCAGTACTTTTACCTTTGTCTAACCTAGCAAAATAAGTCTTTTCTTTATTATTCTACTTGAAAAGAGGGATATAAACATTCTCAATTTTAGGCTTAAGAAAAACAGAAAAACTTCTGTTATCAACAGTAGGCTTGGTACTAGTCAAATTTTCAATTTTAGCTTTAGATTCAACTAATTCTTGTTCCAAGCTTTTCATCTTCTCATCTTGAGAGGAAATTTGGTTTCTAAAAAATTCATTCTTTTTATTATATTCATCTAATCTAACAACCAATTCCACTTTTTCAAGATTAGCCAATTTTAACTATTTCTTGAATTTCTTAGCAATTTTCATAGATTTCAATAGTTCCTTACGAAAAGTTTCATAGGCATCAATAAGATCAACAGAAACAACAGTGTCCTTTTTATTCAAATCATCACAATCGAGGAGCTATTGAGCAAAGGAATGGGCTAGATTTTTTTTTCTTTGTATCATTTTTTATTCCTCAAATTCTAGGAGGGGCCAGAAATTGAATTTACATACAACTTAGTTATAATTTATCATTTTATTAAGGTTGTAACTGGAATTTTCAAAAAGCTATGGGGCCAAGGCCCCCCGGCCCCAACGTGGCTCCGCCACTGGCTGTATATGCACGAGTTGTGTGCTCTATATATATTGCTTTCTGTACTTCCATCCCGTGTAGAAATACTGTTTAAAAAAAAAAAAAAAAACTTTTGTAGAATTGGTTTTATATCATTTATTGGGAACTATGTACCAATATTCATATGTACTTTGTACCGATTGTATGAATCGACTGCAACGTCCGTGATTCCATCATCATCTTGGATATAACTATCCCAGGTCGCTGGTCCTCTCCCTCCTTCATCACCTTTTCCTTCTGTCTGTACCATTTCATTACATGTTAGTTATATATGCAAAACACATATTCTATATAAATGAATTCATGTGTGTTTATAAGAGAGAGAGACCTGAAAAGCAGAAGTGGAGCAACCAAACTTGAACTCAGTAGGGAAGTCTTTTCTTGTCATTTTGTTGGCTGTTATTGTTGTATCCTGGGTTTGGTCTGTGCTGGTAGTTTTATCAGTAACTGAAGATGGTGGAACAGAACCTTTCCAACATCTAATGATACGTAAGCCTCAAACTCTTGTACTCATTTCTCAGAGATGGGACTCTCTGACATGCTCCAAAAATGGTAGTTTCTGATTTCTTCAAAGAACCCAAACCAGCCATCGATGGCCTCATTGGCAATGCAAGGTTAAATGCCATGTTGAGACAGAGAGAGAGGAATTTGGTGCTTAGGGATCTATAGCTGAGGGCTATTTATAGATTTGATGTGATGAAACTGTATCGGAAATTTGATTGAGGACTTTGGTGCATCTCCAACAAACACTCTAAAACCAAAATTCTCTCTAAAACCATTTCATTTCATGGCGAACCAAAATGGAAAAGTTTAACCTTTCAAAAAAAAAGAAAAAAAAAAAAAAAAAAGAAAAGAAAAAAAGGGAAGGAAAAGAAAAGAAAAGGTTAACATTACACCGTATGTGTCAACAACTACCATGCACGTTTTTTTCAGTTGGCTTACTTTTACCACTACTGTGGGTCATTAGCTTGTTTTTGTCAGAAATCACTACTTTGCAGGTCTTATCCTCAAGATTTTTGCTTACTTTTTTTTGTTTTGTTTATTGTAGGTCCATTCTACCCTTTTTTCTTTTGTTTTGCTACAGCAATTTCATGAAGAAAATAATAAACTTATTTTATTTAGTTTATAACTTTTATTTATAACATTTTTAGTAAAAAATTAAATAAATTGTTCTCAAATAGACACTTAAGCGTTTTGCATGTAAGAGTAGGCAATTGTAAGTGTAAGTGAATATAAAGTAAGAGTGAAATAGTGAAAAATGATGTGTATAGTAAAGTATATGTAATATTTTTAGTATCAATAAATATTTTTTTTGAAAAACTCTTTTTTTGTATTATACTTGAGCATGATGAGATTTATTATAGAGTATTTGATAAAATACTTTTCTTGATTGTCAAATTTATTATTTTGACAAAATTTTTGCGGAGAGAAATCTCAAAAATTGGTACAGGTTTCTACCGGAGGATCTAATGAAAGGAGAAGATGCCAACAGCTCAGGTTTCACATGCATTCTCAAAAAATCTCAACAATTTCAACTATGAATTGTGGTGGTCGTGCATGAAGTCATAGTGGAAGAAAATGATTTGTGAGAAGTTGCATGCCGAGAAAGCATGGCTCCATCAAAAAGCTCTTTACTTGCTCAAGCAATACAAGGAGGATAATATGCTAATTCACATATATCAAATACAAATATAACAAAGTAGGCATGGCTCACAGTGTCACACGTTAGAGTGGTGCTCATGAGGTACCAATTCAGCAACTCATCCTGTTTCATTTCAAATTAATTGTTAAAATTTTAGTGTTTGAATTAAAGACTTAAATTTCGACTCTTGCCTCTCACCTCACAAGAACGTTGTACTTGTGAAATGACTATTATATCAAGTGTGTGCGGTGTTGATTATGGTTATAGTATTAATATATCTTACTCTATTTGACAAAATTTAATGTATTGTCCTAGTACGTAGTTGATAAAAGCTCTATTGTGGGAAAATATTTACTCAGAGTAGGGTCCATTTGGTTGGAATTGTGGAAAGTTAGAAGGATAGAAAAAAGAGGAAGGGATAGAAAAATGAGAGGTTGGAAAATATTTAGTTTTCTATTATATGTGCTTGGTTGGAAGGATGAGAAAGTGGAAAGATGAAAAACTTATTTGTTTGATTAAGAAGAAAAATGAGATGATAGAAAATGAAGTTGGTATAAATCAGGGGCGGAGTTAGGATTTTAGTCTAGAGGGGGCAAATTAAAAGACATTATTAAAAGTGAAATTAATCTAAAAATATTAATCAACAATAATAACAAAATAAATAAACAATTGTAAGCAAATATGAATATATTTCATATTATTAAAATAAATAAACAAAAATAACCAATTCATAGCTACAAAAAATTTACAAACTGATGGAGTAAAAATGTGATTAGTGTTACTTAAAAAATATAATGAATAAATGTTTGAAATTATTTTTTGTGATTGGTAACATGCCAATTTGTAAGACATAAGCAGTAATATTTGTAGTATTTCTAGCATCATTCAAGAATAAAATGCTGTGAAAAGTATCATAAATAGTGAAAATGGTGTAAATAATGATATAAAATAAAAAATAGTAAAATACGTGCAACACGTAGGACAGACAAAAGCTACTTGTAAGAATAGTGAAATTGGTGAAAGTTTACATGGTCTGGCATTTGAGAACTTTTTTTCCTTTCTTTTTCTTGTGTGTCAGAGTCACTTTCAACCAAGTTGAAGTCCTTTTTTCATTTTTTTTTGCTTCCATGTCAGTAAGTAATTAATTTAGACTATATATGTTACAAAATTTTTGGAGGAGCAAGGGGAGTAGGTGCCCCCTCGCATCCCTCTGACTCTATCCCGCATATAAATAGAGAGTTATGTCTCTATTAAATAAAACAAAAAGTAACATATTTTTTTATTAAAAAATTACGTATGAATGGTACTTCATTTATATATATATTTTTAGTAAAAGACAGGAAGTTTAAGAACCCAAAATTTATTTCTCAAAAAAAAAAAAAAAAAAAGCTAACTGTTTGAGAAAAGAAAGGACAAGCGCATAATAAAAGAAAAGAAAAAAGAAAAAAGAAAAAGAAAAAATAAACCGGAGAGAGGATAAGCACAAAGGAAAAAGGAAAAGAAAAAAAAAATGAAGATAAGCACAAATGAAATAAAGAAACCGAATGAATATATAAAAAGACAAAAAAATATTTATTAAAGATAAAGACAAAAGAAGCAGAGTAAAAGGACAGTTAGCCTAGACAACTATTCTTTCCTATTTTTTGCCTTAGAGCATTCACATCAGCTCTTGGATAATTGTGTATAAATGTGTAAAATACACATTTTGATCATTTTTACACATTTTGGAGCAAAAAACACACTGCATCAGTCTTTGTAAACTCATGTATAATTTTCCACGAGCTATAGTACCCGTGTAAATTTACACGGGCACTGTAGCTCGTGTATACATTATTTTACTAATTTTTGTTTGCACCAATTTTTCTCTCTCTTCTCTGTGCACAACAACCTCAGCTCCTCATCTTGTTTTCCTCAGATGCACACAAATACATCCACACAAATAAATCAACACAGAAACACACCCACACACAAACAAACCCACACAGACAAACCAACAGAGAGATATGGGTCGCCGGTGAAGAAATGATGTGGGTCACCGGAGCTTGGTTCGTGGATCGGCCGGTGAAAAAAGGATCTGGGTCGCCGAGCTTGGTTCGTGGATCGGCCGGTGAAGAAAGGATCTGCGTCGCCGGAGCTTGGTTCGTGGATCGGCCGGTGAAGAAAGGATCTGCGTCGCCGGAGCTTGGTTCGTAGATCGGCCGATGAAGAAAGGATCTGGATCGGCCGGTGAAGAAAGGACCCGATGAAGAAGTGATCTAGGTTGGTAGTTTTTAGAAAGAAAGGATCTGGGTAGCCGGTGAAGAAAGGATCGGCCGGTGAAGAAAGGATCGGTCGGTGAGGAAAGGATCTGGGTAGCCGGTGAAGAAAGAATCTGGATCGGCCGGTGAAGAAAGGACCGGTGAGGAAGTAATCTGGGTCCGTCGTTTTTGGGAGAGAGAAGGGAGAAAAGAAAGAGAGAGAGAGAGAGGTCCTTCTGTTTTTTTGGCTGAATAGAGAGAGAGGTCTTTCTGTTTTGGAAAAATGAATAAAGAGAGAGAGTGAGAGCGCGTATAGGGATAGGCAGTTGAGCGAAATAATAAAAAATGAGAAAGGTGATTATTTTATTAAAATATCTTGTAAAATAGAAGAACTGATGTGGGTGTTTTATATGGGTGGTAGTGTAAAATAAAAAAAGTAGGTTTTTTTGTGTAAAATAGACGGAAAATTTAGAAAAACTGATGTGAATGCTCTTATGCAGATAAAATATTGCAAGATGTTGTTACATATAGAGTGCTGGCCTACCTTCTCCTAGGCGTTGTCAAAATATACTCAAAAAAAGTTGGATACCTGTTTGATGACTGCCACAAGGTGCTAATAAAAATCAATGACTTCGTGGTTAGTACAAAAGCTAATGAACATGTGGAAAATTTTTGTGCACCATATTTCTCTATTACGCTACCGGAAAGGTTTGAACTGTTGGGTGCCTTACCGTGTGGGTCCAGCCCACTTGTTTGCCATGCCTTGTCAAAGCTCATTTATGAGCTTGATTCCAAGAGTCTTCAAATTCAGCTTTCCATTTATTGAGAAGTGACCAAAACATGGAGAGGTCTAACTTCTCTTAATGAGAAGTGTTCCAAAAGTCAGCATGCCATTTTGTTGGGCAGTGACTTAGGCGTGTGAGACACGCTGAAACTGACAAAGAAGAAAAGAAGGAAAACAAAGGCCATTCGGCCTTGTGAGCAAAGCTGAAACAAAGAGCCTTTCTTGGCCATTGTATGTGAGTTCCAGAGAGAGCAAAACACAAAAAAAGAGAGAGCTTCAGCTGGAGGTGCAGTCCAAAAAATAGAGAGAATCACAGTGAGAGTGTGAGAGAGTGAAAAAGAAAAAGGAGATATTTTTCTTTGCTCACACAAGGAAGATAAATTGGTGGAGTTCTCATTGAGTTTTTGAGTGTTACAACCATATATGGAGAGTTGGAGTATTCAAAGGAAGATTTTGCTACTGGTTTTGTGGTGAGATTGTATTTACTCCTTGAGATTAATTTGTTGTATATTCAATTTATTGTGAATACAAGTTTAGCATAAACTTAATAGTTGTAATCTCTATTTATAGTGGATATTTTTCGGAGCTGCCCCGTGGTTTTTTCCCTCTACACTAGAGGGTTTTCCACGTAAGATTTGGTGTTCTTGTGTTGTGGTTGTGTGGTGCTTGCTGAATTTTTTTTGTTTCCATAATATTGCTATTGTTTGGTAGTCATTAATTTTAATTCACACATAGACATAGAGGGGATTAGGATTTTTCCCCAACAAGTGGTATCAGAGCTTTTGGTTGCTTGGGTTTGACTGTCTTGTGTTGGATTAAATGGAAAATATGGCTATGAACACTATGATTAAACTCTCGACATCGAATTATTCGATATGGAAGCCGATGATGGAGGATGTCCTTTATTGCAAGGATTTGCATGACCCTATTGAGGGTGATAGTGTTAAGCCTAGTGATATGTCAGATAGAGACTGGGAGAAATTAAATAGAAAAACTATCAGGTGTATTAGACAATGCATCGATGTCAGTGTTTTTCACCATGTGTCTCAGGAAACAAATGCAGAGGCTCTTTAGGAAAAATTAAGGAGTCTTTATGAAAGAAAGACAGCTCAAAATAAAGCTTTTATTGGTAGAAAGCTTGTGAATTTGAAGCTTAAAGAGGGTAATTCCATCCCCGAGCACCTTAGTGAGTTCCAAGACTTGGTTAATCAGATGGTTACAATGAAGCTAGTAATAGATGATGAGTTGCAAGCTTTATTGCTTCTGAGTTCCTTACCTGATAGTTGGGAGACTTTGGTAGTGTCACTTAGTAATTCTGCTCCGAATGGTGTGTTACAACTTGCCATGGTTAAAGATAGTTTGCTTAATGAAGAAACTAGAAGAAAGGATATGGGCAAGGATATTGCACATGCTCTTGTCACGGAGAACAGGGGGAGAAGTAAGAGTAGAAATTCTAAAGGGCGAGGTAAATCCAGAAGTCGGTCAGAGTCGAAAGGGAAATTCAAGTGTTTTTATTGTGATAAAGAAGGTCACATAAAAAGGAATTGCAAGGCTTGTAAGAACAAACAGAAAGAGGATAAAAATCAAAAAAGGGTGGATGATGAGAACACTGCTGCTGTTATAGTGTTGGAAGATGAGGTCCTATCTATAGGACAAGATGATTATTGTACAGTTTCAGATCCTTATGTTGAATGGGCGATTGATTCAGCTGCTTCCTGCCATGTCACTCCTAGAAAGGAGTTATTCACTTCATACAAAGCGGGAAACTTTGGGAGAGTGAAGATGGGCAATGATAGTTATGCCGACATTGTGGGAATTGGTGATATATGTGTTAGGGCTAACACTGGATACACCTTGATTTTAAAGGATGTGAGACATGTTCCGGATATTCGCCTGAATTTGATTTCCACTCATGTTCTTGATAAAGAAGGTTATGGCAATTATTTCCGTGATGGAAAATGGAGGCTTAGCAAAGGATCATTGGTGTTGGCTAGAGGGAAAATTTGTTGTACACTTTACAAGACACAAGTAAAGTTGTGCAAGGATGTTGTTAGTGCAACTCAAGAGGATTCTTCGCCTAACTTGTGGCATAGGCGGCTGGCTCACATGAGTGAAAAAGGGTTGCAGATTTTGGCAAAGAAGTCTCTCATTCCCTTTGCCAAAGGTACGTCACTAAATCCTTGTGATTTTTGTTTATTTGGTAAACAACATAGAGTTTCATTTAATATACCCTCTACTAGAAAACCCAATGTATTAGAACTTATTTATTCTGATGTATGTGGTCCCATTGATGTTGAGACTTTAGGTGGCAATAAATATTTTGTTACATTTATTGATGATGCTTCACGAAAGGTGTGGGTTTATGTTTTGAAAACAAAAGACCAGGTATTTGAGCATTTCAAGAAATTCCATGCCATGGTGGAAAGAGAGAAAGGGAAGCCTTTGAAGTGTCTCCATAGTGATAACGGAGGTGAATACACATCTAATGAATTCAATAGTTATTGCTCTGAGAGAGGCATTAGACATGAGAAAACAGTTCCTGGTACCCCACAACAAAATGGTGTGGCAGAAAGGATGAACCTCACTATTGTTGAGAAGATCAGATATATGTTAGGAATGGCTAATCTGCCTAAGTCATTCTGGGGTGAAGCTGTTGTGACTGCATGCTACCTAATTAATAGATCTCCATCAATTCCTTTGGATTTTGATATTCTAGAAAGAGTATGGATAGGGAAAGATGTTTCTTACTCTCACTTGAAGGTATTCGGGTGCAAGGCATTTGTTCATGTGCCTAAGGAACAAAGATCAAAACTTGATAGCAAATCTACTCCTTGTATATTTTTTGGATATGGAGATGCAGAATTTGGCTACAAGCTATGGGATCCAAAAGAAAAGAAGATGATCAAAAGCCGAGATGTAGTTTTTCATGAGAATGAAAACTTGGCAGACTTTGAAAAAACTGAGAAGCCTAAAGCTACAGTTGGAAGTGTTCCTGATCTTACACCTACCTCTTCTTCCTCAGATAATGCCACAAATAGAGAAGAGGTACAAGATGAGAATTATGGTGATGAACCAACTGAATTTGATGCTGATGAGCCAGCAGGTGTTGATGGTGATGATGTGACAGATATAGATGGTGTTGAGCAGGGGGAGCAGCCTCCTCCACTAGAGATGGTAGAATCTCAAGTGAGAAGTTCTACTAGAGAGCGTCGTCCATCGACTAGATACCCCACTTCTGAGTATGCTATGATTACTGAAGAGGGGGAGCAGAAAGTTTTCAGGAAGTACAGTCTCATAAGGATAAGCAAAGCTGGTTGAAGGCTATGCATGAAGAGATAAATTCTTTGAACAAGAATAAGACTTATGACTTGGTGGAACTTCCTAAAGGCAAAAGGGTATTGAGAAACAAATGGGTGTTCAAGTTGAAGAAAGATGGCAACAAGTTAGTGAAGTATAAAGCTCGATTGATGGTCAAGGGTTTCAGTCAGAAACAAGGGATTGACTTTGATGAGATATTCTCTCCAGTAGTCAAGATGAGTTCCATTCGGGTAGTTTTGGGATTAGTAGCTAGCTTGGATCTTGAGCTTGAGCAACTTGATGTGAAGACAGCTTTTCTTCATGGTGATTTGAAAGAAGAAATCTACATGGATCAGCCAGAGGGATACAAAGTGAAAGGGAAAGAACATATGGTTTGCAAGTTAAAGAAAAGTTTGTATGGCTTGAAGTAAGCTCCAAGACAGTGGTACAAGAAGTTTGACTCATTCATGGTGGGTCACGAGTACACGAGGACAAATGCAGATCATTGTGTGTATGTCAGAAAATTTCCCAATGGTAAATTTGTTATTCTTCTGCTATATGTAGATGATATGTTGATAGTAGGACAAGATGCAGGTGTGATTGGAACTTTAAAGAAGAACTTGTTCAAGTCATTTGATATGAAAGACTTGGGTCCTGCAAGACAAATTTTGGGTATGCAGATTCTACGTGATAGGAAAGCTAAGAAGCTATGGTTATCACAAGAGAAGTATATTGAGCGGGTTCTTGAAAGGTTCAATATGAAGCATGCCAAGCCAGTCAATACACCTCTTGGTTCTCATTTCAAGCTAAGAAAGAAATCTTGTTCTTCATCCAAGAAAGAGAAGGAAGACATAGCATCAACTATTTATTCCTCAGCAGTTGGGAGTTTGATGTACGCTATGGTTTGCACACGACCAGATATTGCTCATGCAATTGGTGTTGTCAGTAGGTTCATGGTTAATCCTGGTAAGGATCACTGGGAAGCAGTGAAGTGGATTTTCAGGTATTTAAGGGGTAGCTCTAAATTGTGCTTGACTTTTGGTGATTCTAAACCAATTTTGGAGGGTTATGTAGATGCAGATTGGGCAGGTGACTTTGATGGTAGGAAATCTACATCGGGGTATTTATTTACTTTTGCAGGGGGAGCTGTATCATGGCAGTCAAGATTGCAGAAGTGTGTTGCCTTATCTACAACTGAAGCTGAGTATATTGCAGCTAATGAAGCAGGTAAAGAGATGCTTTGGTTGAAACGGTTTCTCCAAGAATTGGGTTTGAAGCAAGATGGGTATGTAGTTAATTGTGATAGTTAGAGTGCTATAGACTTGAGCAAGAATTCTATGTACCATTCACGCTCGAAGCACATTAAGGTGAGATACAATTGGTTGAGACTAGTTGTTGAACAATAGTTATTTGAATTAGAGAAAATTCACACAGATGAAAATCCAGCTGACATGTTGACCAAGGTTGTGTCTAGAGAGAAGCTAAAGCTTTGTGTCCGGTTGGCCGGCATGAACTCTGATTGAAGACTTGGGTTGAAGATCTCCTCCGTAGTGGGCTGGAAGGGGAGATTGTTGGGTGCCTTACCGTGTGGGTCTAGCCCACTTGTTTGCCATGCCTTGTCAAAGCTCATTTATGAGCTTGGTTCCAAGAGTCTTCAAATTCAGCTTTCCATTTATTGAGAAGTGACCAAAACATGGAGAGGTCTAACTTCTCTTAATGAGAAGTGTTCCAAAAGTCAGCATGCCATTTTCATGGGCAGTGACTTAGGCGTGTGAGACACGCTGAAACTGACAAAGAAGAAAAGAAGGAAAACAAAGGCCATTCGGCCTTGTGAGCAAAGCTGAAACAGAGAGCCTTTCTTGGCCATTGTATGTGAGTTCTAGAGAGAGAAAAACACAAAAAAAGAGAGAGCTTCAGCTGGAGGTGCAGTCCAAAAAATAGAGAGAAACACAGTGAGAGTGTGAGAGAGTGAAAAAGAAAAAGGAGATATTTTTCTTTGCTCACACAAGGAAGATAAATTGGTGGAGTTCTCATGGAGTTTTTGAGTGCTACAACCATGGAGGGTTGGAGTATTCAAAGGAAGATTTTGCTACTGGTTTTGTGGTGAGATTGTATTTACTCCTTGAGATTAATTTGTTGTATATTCAATTTATTGTGAACATAAGTTTAGCATAAACTTGATAGTTGTAATCTCTATTTATAGTGGATATTTTTCGGAGCTGCCCCGTGGTTTTTTCCCTCTACATTAGAGGGTTTTCCACGTAAGATTTGGTGTTCTTGTGTTGTGGTTGTGTGGTGCTTGCTAAATTTTTTTTGTTTCCATAATATTGCTATTGCTTGGTAGCCATTAATTTTAATTCACACATAGACATAGAGGGGATTAGGATTTTTCCCCAACATGAACTCGATGCTTTGGATCTAGAGATCATTGAAGATGTTAGTGGGTAAGCTATCTGGTTTAAAAATTGAGTGGCTGAGGTTTTGATTCTTTTTGTTTTAATTAACTTAATGTGTCTGTTTCTTCTACTTCCCAGAGGCAATGTGGTGCCCTATAAACAGATCATACTCAAAGGTTTAATTTGCTTCGAATTTCAGTTATATTTACTTTTGTTGTTTGTATTATTTATATAATTTGATGTAATACTGAACAGATGGTTCAAGGAAAAATGAGAAAATGGGCCAGTACTCTTTAGACAAGGTATGCCATATAGTCATGTTGATGCATATAATGCCTAGTGGTCCTTTGTAACTTCTCGTCTTCCAATTATATGTCCGTCTATGTTTCATGGGAGAAATTGCATTCTTTTCTACGATTATGCATTGTTTTTTCTCTAGAACATCATACGCTTCCTTTGCCAACAAAAGCTTACTGTCATATTTTTTCTGAACATGAATAAATAAAAACATTGCATACCAATTTACTAAATTTAAAGAGTTTCAAATTTTAGATAAATGAAAAGGAAGAACATGAATCCTCAAGCAATTTTGCTAGAGTTTCTGAAAACTAGTCCTATGGAAATGAGGGTGAGGGAGACATTGCTAACAGAGTTAATAAAACTATATGATTGATAATTGTCTCATTTTTGGAGAGATACCTCTAACTTCTTGTACTTCCGTCTTCCTCTGAGTTATGCATGTTTGAATACTGGGTAGTCAAGCTCATGACATGTGTCCTCAAATGTGTGCTGGCCATGTGGTGGGCCTATTGTATGCAGGCACCCATTTTTGGCCTATTTTTATCAAGTGATCTGATGCAGGAAGTGCAAAGAAAATTTATTTTAATTTAGTTTTATTTTAATTTGGATATCAATTGTATTTTATTTTAGGTCTTATTAGCTAATTAGGTTATTAGTATTTTATGTATTTTCCTATAATCAATGTAATTTTTAAAATTCAATAATTGGCCTTCCTAAGTCAACTAGAATTAGGGTTAGTAGTCTATATAAGCATGCTATTGTACTCCTATGGAGACAAGTTTATGATGAATAAAATTTACTGGAAATTTTTCCAATGGTTTGGCGCTAACTAGCCAACTCTAGGTGCTGACTTCCAGTTTGTTTTTATTGTTTCTGTTCTACAATTTTTGTGTTATATCAAGTTTGGTTTTGTCCTGCATTATTTTGATATCAGAGCTGTTGTTCTGCATCAGAACTACATGTAATTTGCACATTTAGACCAATTGGTACGAAATGGATTGCAGCTTGATTAACTTAAACCAAATTTATCAGAAGTTGGCATGTAGGACGTAGTAATTTGATAGTTGAAATATCCACTACATAACAGTTGGCCACTAAGTTTCAATTCAATCTAACTCATTTTCTAGATACAATATATGATATATAAGTAGTTGAACCAGTTAGTTGTTAGCTCATCCACCAAAGCTAACATAGAAAGTTAATTTTAGCATTATGGCCTTCTGTTCAATAATAACTTTCAAGGCTTGTACTACTAAACTTGCTTACACTTATTGGCCTAAAATTTTACAATATGGTAATTTTGCCTATTAATTTTGGCAAGTTTGTAGGGTGCCAACACCAATATGATATGACAGCATCGTGTATGCATTGGTTCTCATGTACGGAGAAACATGCAGCATGTAGTATTAAGCATGTAGTCTTATCCTTTCTGGACCTGAACCATCAATCCTTCAGTTTGACACCTGTTATGATAATGTAGATCCAGGATGGGTGGAATACTAATGATCAAACATGTATTAAGGTCATAAAGTTACTCCATTTCTGGCCAAAATAGGAAATTTTAATGTCAAATTGTTCATTTATTAAAATATAAAGTCGTAATCACCAATAAGTAGTTTTGGTGACTTTGCTATTCTAGTTTCGTCAGAGATGTGTACTCAAAATGATTTTTTTTTGGGTGTGGTTTCGCAGTATCATTATGAGGATTTTTCTCTCTTTCAGACTACTTGCTCAACTGATTACACTTTGGCTGACAAGTATGTAAAACATACCCCATCTTTTTTCATTCTCACTGTATTGTGTTTATATTTATATATAATGGCAGCTCAGATTTTATTTTCTTTTTATAACAAGTAATTCTTGTTGCAGTGTTCTGTCGTCTGTCCTGATGGACATTGATATGGAAGTGAGCACATCATGTGGTCTAGCCACCTTAAAAGTAAACACAGAGAAGCTTAAAGACGAAAGGTTCTCTCCAGCAGAATGTGTTGACCTTGAGACATTTCTTGAGACTGAGGTACAACCTACAGATCCTTTTAAACCATTTGATGAAGAGATTCAAACTAATGGAGAACAGATAAAGGTTCCAGAAAAGGCACCATTGGAAGACGAAATACCTGGAGAGGCATGCACAGAGAAGATTCAAGATCGTACTTTCTCTCACGAAGTATGTGTGAACCTTGAGATGTTTTGTGCGACTGACGAGGAACCTGCAGACCATATTAACCTATCTGCTGAAGATCATCAAATTGATGGAGAGCAGATAAAGGTTACAGAATTGGCACAATCAGAAAACAAAACTCGCCCTGTTATTAGGGAAACCCATGATCTAAGCAACTTAGAAACAAGCATGGAGAAGCTTCAAGTTGAAAAATTTGCTCATTAAGAATGTATGGACCTTGATATGTTTTGTGGGGCCAAGGAGGAACCTCCAGAACTTGTTAGAAAATTTAATGAAGAGCATCATAATGATGCTGAGCCTAAAAAGCTCCCAAGTCTGACATCTTCCGAAAACAAATAGTGTCAAGTTAACACAGAAGAACATCCACTGTCTGTCACAGTTGATAGGACCCCTAAATCCAAGTTCCCAGATGCATCAGGTGCAATTTTGTTTCTTGCCACCTCTTGAAAAATAGATATTGTTAAAGAAATTTATCAACTGAACCCCTAGTGATTGATACCTTTATTGCTTGATCAGGCAGCCAAAGATTTCCCAATTTATTTGCTACGGTATTTGCACATTTTGGAGAAAAAGTTATTGTCCTTAGGAATTCTGTCCTACTTAAACAATTCTTCTCTCAATGCAGGTGCCACAACAGAGTTCATGTTTATTCCTACACCAACTACTAGGGAGCGAGCTCGGC
Organism: Quercus robur; assembly: GCF_932294415.1. Classification (NCBI taxonomy): domain Eukaryota; kingdom Viridiplantae; phylum Streptophyta; class Magnoliopsida; order Fagales; family Fagaceae; genus Quercus; species Quercus robur. The sequence continues at coordinate 67,651,343 of NC_065535.1, forward strand.
CTTCTAGGAAAAGAAAATGTTTAATTGATGAGTTCATAGTGTTGCCTAATGAGTATGTCCAGTTAACTCCAGTTTAAATCCACGTTTTTTCATATGAACTAATTCAATATTATCCATAAATAAAAGTGGACTCTAATTGGGTATTTCTAAGAATTTTTTTTAACAATGGATGTTAATTTATGTCTACATAGTGGATGATATAATAGCCAAATGATAATATAGCCATCAATGTCACTTAGAAGCCCTATTTATTTATTATTTATTTTACATTAATATAATGCTAATCATTTTAATACAAAAATGGGGTATAAGGTGTTCCTGATATGAGCTAAGTTGAGCTTAATTCTTTTCTCATCAAGTTATATCAGTTAACAGTTAAAGTTTAAAATTAGGATTGGGAGCTCTGTAGTTGTGAATCCATATCAAGCAGTTGCCACATTATTTCAGGCATACAAAATTTCTGTTATGAATATCTGATACAAACTTAATGGGTTTTTGGGCAAGTTACACATTTTCACCCTAAACTATCACCCAATGACACTCAACCCCCTGAACTTCCTAAGCGCATGATCGACCCCTCAATTTTGATAATACATTACACTTAACCTCCTGTCATCTGTTTTGCTGCTAACTCTAACTGAAATTTCCATTAAAAAACAAATTTACCCCTCAGCTATGTGTTTTGGAGAGGTGTAAATTGGTCTTTAAATTCTAAATCTGTCAAGAAACACTCAAACAATTGACAGGGGTATTGAAATAAAGTTATAAATTTGGGAATAAATCATACATTTTGATAGTTCAGGAGATTAAATATAATCGGGATGATAGTTTAGGGATGACAATTGTAATTTGGCCTAGTTTTTTTACTGCACTTGGCTTTTACTTAAAGTCCCTCATCATAATTAATTCCAAGTATTTTGAATCATGAAAACAGTTGAAGGTGCTGAAATAAATGCTTTCTATATATAGCTAGGGCAAGCCTAGGTTTCATCTTTAGCTGCATTGTTAAATACTGAAGTATCATTTCTTCCCTTGTATCAACTAAAAAAAAAAAAAAAAAAAAAAAACTAATGTTAGGGAATTTCATTTTTTTTTCGGTGCAGTCAAAACTCCCAATGTATCTTTATCTGAGAATCTCACACACACACACTCACATGCGCGCGGGTGTGCTCCCATTCAGACGCAGACACGGACACACATTATTATTTTACAATTCACCCAACACTCTTAACTTTTATTTTACAATACATCACATTAAAATAATATAAATTATGCAATAAAATATATTTCATTTTCTCACTAATTTCTGTCTCCCTTCTTCTTTCTCAACCAGTGGTCAAGTACCACATAGAAAACCTAATACACCCATCTACACAGCAACCACCCTCTCAACCACACCACCTCCACACAGCAACCCAGTCACCACCACACAGCAACCACCATGACACCAAACCCACCACAAACCCAGCAAATATCTAGTTACAAACCAACCAAAAACCAACCACAAACCCATTAAAAAATAACCAAATAAACCCGGCACCAACAAGCCACCACCATGCGCACTGCCCTTTGCCCACCACTGCCATTGCCACCACCACGAACCCACATCAGCAAACCACTGCCATGGCAACGCCCACCTCCACCATCATCAATCACCACACCATCACCACACCACCACCAAACCAACCCAAACCAGCCAAAGAAACCCACACCTCCAAAGAAACCCACCACCGATCTACCATGATCTCCACCACTAACCCACCACAAACCCACTAGATCGAAGAGAGAGGCTGAGAGTTTGGGTGCCGATCTGCCATGATCTCCACGACGCCAATCGCCGTGAAAGACCCATCAGACCACGCCAGGTGAGACAGTGGCCAATGGCGGCCTGGGCTTGGGTGTCGCTGGTGAGACGCAGCTTGGGCTTGGCGTCACTGGTGGCCAACAGTGGCTTGAGAGAGAGCAAAGGGAGAGGGAGAAATCATTGAGAGAGAGTAAAGGGAGAGAGGGAGAAATCTGAGAGAGAGAGAGAGGCGTGGGAGACCGTTGAGAGAGTGGGAGAGTCAGGGAGACAGTGGAGAGAGAAAAAGCATTAAATAATAATTTTGGTTTTCCAATGGAGCTACAGTGCAATTCTACCAATAAAATTGCACTGTAGTATAATTGCAAATTTTTTTGCATAGTCTACATTTACAAGTCTGAAGGCAGTGGAGTTTTTGGACTTTTATGCTAAATTGAACCACCATATGGCATATGACATTACCAATATGAATGCTTTTAGATGATGTCTTGAAGTCATTTTCTCTTTGTTTTTTTTTTTTTTTTGATAAGAGAACTCATTGTCTCATTGATCAATGTTTAAAGGGTTTTGCTAACGAATGTTCTTAGGGCACTCATTAATAATCCACTTTAGGAAACTTTTAATACCATTTTTATAGAAAATGAAAAAAGCTGTCAAAATATTAATTACTTTTTTTTTTCATTTTTCATAAAACTTTCTTTATATGGATTATTAACCAGTGTCCTAAGAACACTCGTTAGCATTTCTCATGTTTAAAATATAAGAATTAAACAAAATGATATTACTGGATTGCGAATGAGTTCCTCATTTCTATCAAGTATCAACTGTGACAAACAAACAAAAAGGAAAGATGTGTTACATAATTCTAGCCATAAAAAATTAGATATATCCCAAAATCAAATTTAACTGCATGTTAAAAAAAGTTGTTTTGCAAAAGTATAACATAAAGTTTACCTTTGATCAGAAACCGTGTAATTGGATGTATAAATTTTTTTTTTTTCTTTTTCTATACAAGATACAACACTATTTATATAATTTGAAGTTTTGTTTATTCATAACCAATCCAAGGGGAAGAAATCGGTTTATTCCACGTCAATAAAAGCAAACCAATTAATACAAAAATATGACATAATTAACTCACCTGAAGTTAAATAGGGTCTTTTATTGTCCTTGGTGAAACATTATTATCTATTGTGTGATGGAAAATGCCAAAACAATCATTGAAATAATTAACACAAGTGTTCTTTTTCAACCTTTGGAATTATAATATGTTATAAAAACTTTTCGAATATAGTATTCATACAATGTAGAATATTCACTTTTTATTTTTTATTTTACAATTATTATTAAAGTTATGATAGTTCATGTAAAATTAGAAAGCTTTTATGTGTAAACAATACTTTTATAAGAAATTTTCCATACCAATGCATCTTTATTGCATTTGTTGCATAAGTTTTATAGTTTAAAGAGGTTTTTTTTTTTTTTTTTTTTTTTTTTTTTTTTTTTTTTTTTGAGAATCAAGTCAATACTTTTTATTGATCAATGAATGCTGTCATGAATTACAAGTTGTTGCACATCACTAGGGATGTCATTTGACCAAAAATGGGGACAAGGTATACATTTAGATGCCTTAGCCAATTTTTTAGCCACGACATTTCCTTGTCTTTTTACATGAACAAAAGTTGTTGATACAAAATTAATGCCATAGCTTTAACATCATCCAATATGTGGCTAAACGAGCTGAAGCATGGAGACTTCGAATTAATAGCACACTTGTGATTGTTTTGGAATCCCCTTCAAATACCACTTTGTTAGGACATATGTGTTTCACCTGTTAGGAACATATGTTACTATTTTATGTAATTGGATTATTCTTTGACAAAACGCACTTTCCTTGTATTTGGGTCGATTTAGGATGTGTTTAAATACTTCAAGAAATCATGTGTTGAAGCCTTCAAGTTTGTCCAAGAAAACAAGCTGATAGTGCAAATTCATTAAAGCTCGACAGCTGCATCTATCGAACTTAAGAAAGCTGTTCAAGCCTCGTGTGCTTGACACCTTCTCGACAGCTGCTTGACACCTCCTATTTGTCGAGGTTTAAGAATTTAAGAATTCTGATATGATTTTCTTGGGATCCGTGAATATGTCTTGGGCTTTCTTTTCTCCTAACCCTAGACATATAAAAGGATTGTTTTAAGGGCCGTCAAACAGTTCACAAGTTGCACAAGCATTGAGCAAACTTTGTTCAAACAAATTGTGACCGGAGACGAAGTTCTTGCCCTAGTTCATCTCTTTCTCTTGAAGAAGTTGCTGTGTATGTGCACCATAGGGTTTTGGAACCAAGCATCTTCTTGATCTTCATCGTGTGGATGAATTGAAGAATTTTGCAGCCAACAACCTTCTTAGTTGGTGATTAAAGTTGCGTACTGGGATCTGCGCAATTGGTTAGTCACGTACTTGGGAGCCGTGCATTGAAAAAGGGGAATTATCACTACAGAATAAGTCCAATTAGGTATTGGGGTAAGGGTTCGACTGTAGGTTGGTAAGGTACTTGGGATTCCTTTACTTGTAACTGCTTGTTGTGATAATAGTGGAGTTTCGGGAGTGATGACTTGAAAATCACCCGGTGGGGTTTTTGTCATTAGGTTTTCCCCATTCGTAAACAAATCACTGTGTTATTTATTTTTCGCTGTATAATTAGTTTATTGGTAATTTGTTTGTGCTACCACGTGTTTGCATGATAAATTGATTAATTAATAACTTGGATAATTAATTAATTAATTTCTATCACAATGGGTCATTCAGTTTGTGGCCTATCACACTTCTTCAAGTCCAAACTTTAGAGCAAACCTCACGGCTGTTCTGTAGGCAATGGCCTCGACCTCTTCCACTGTTCTAGGTAGCACTGATCTATCCGAGAGGGCTCCACAGACCCTTCCTTCAGCGTCTCTAATCACTACTCCAATTCTAGCTTGCCAAATTTCTTTAAACAGGGCACCATCATAATTTACTTTATGCTGTGAACTTTGTGGCGGGTACCATCGTGTTGCTCCTTGGATCATGTCCTGGGGTATGGATGGCTCTTGTGCTAGCTGGTATTCATTTAATTTGTCACGCATGTCCTGGTACAACTGATTAAAAGGAAAGGAAGGTGCTCGCATTCTTGTAGCATTTCTTTTGTTCCAAATAATCCAGGTGATGAAAGCAAACCATTCAGCCAATTTTGGTTCCTCTAAATTTGTGATACCAATCCACAAATCTCTAAAGTCCACAAAGCGCGTGGAGAGCTGATTTTTGAGGCTTTCTTCTTCCCATTAGACCTCCTTGAGTACTTGGCATCCCCACAAGGCATGAACAGAATCCTCAACTTCCTCATTGCACCATTCACATAGTGCATTCCTTGTGACCTTCTTGACCAGTAGGTTCTTTTTTGTGGAAAGTGATTCACGGCAAGCCCTCCATAGGAAGTGCTTGATTTTGTTTGGTACCCTCGGGGACCAAATTCTTCTCCAACAACTAGTTTGGGCCGAAGTATTTGGTGTGCCCAGGGTGGAAGATTCATGCTTAGATGTTAGCATTTTGTATGCACTCTTGGTCATGTATCTACCTGACTTTGTACCAGCCCAAATGAGTAAATCAGGGACTCGGTTTGAGCTTAGAGGAATTTCAAGTATTTGTTGAGCTTCATGGGGAAGGAATTCATGGACTACCCGTTCTTTGATCCATCTAGGGCTATATTCATCAATAAGGGCACATACCTTTGCGTTCATTGGGAGGTTTGTTTGAAGAGAGATGATATGCTTGGTTGACATGCCAGGCAACCACTTATCACCCCTGACTTGCACTTGTGTACCATCCCCAATCTGCCAATATGCTTCTTGCTTGACCACTTCCCTCAACTTGAGAATGCTTTGCCAAGCGTATGAACCGTTGGTTTTTACCCCACTATCAAGAACTGAGCACGTTGGAAAGAACCTTGCTTTGAATGCTTTGTAAAACATGGAATTGGTGTTGTGGACTAGTCTCCATATCTGTTTGCCTAAGAGAGCCAGATTGAAATTCTCCAAATCCCTAAACCCCAAACCACCATTTAATTTTGGTAGGCAGAGTTTTTTCTAAGCTATCCTATGGATTTTTCTTGCCTCACCTGAATACCTCCACCAAAATTTTCTAATCAAAGCTTCAATGTCCTTGCATAAGTTCTTAGGGAGTTTAAAACACCCCATAGTGAAGGTCGGCATTGCTTGGATGACAGATTTGATCAAGATCTCCCAGCCTGGCATTGCTTGGATAACAAAACTGATAGGAGAAAGTTTCCATGAAGTCATTTCAATATAAGCTCTCAAGAGCCTCTTAGGCTTTGTATGTTATCATAGAAAAGGAGTGGGAGTTTCCTTCTAATATAAGAAGGTCAATTTATATTTTAGTTATTGTTAGGTTTTGAGTTTGTAATGTTGGCAAACCATGACACAAACTAAGTTCATTGGTTTAGAATGGTCTACATTGAAGTCCAAGACAAAAAACTCAAGTTCGGGATGAAAAAAATGAGTTACAAGCTGTTTCGTTTGATTGGTACTCAATCAATCGAAAGTCATTCGATTAGTACTCGATCGATTGAAAGCCGCATATCAGCAAAAAATCAGCAAATGTAAAAAGCCCATAACTTGACCATTTGAAGCCCAAATTGCGAGCCGTTTTTTCCAGTATTTAAAGGACATTATAAGATAACCCTAGAGAGTTTTTACAGAGTTTTTTTTAGAGAGATTAGAGTGCATCTTGTGCCTCTTTTGTAGATCTGGGGTTTTGTACCCAAAAGCTTTCTAATGTCTTCTACTGGTGTTATTCCTTGAAGAATCTCAAGATCCGTTGTTGTAGAAGTTGCTGCATACAAGATCAACGTTTAAGGAGATCCAAAACCTTTGAGTGGAGTCTCAAAGTCACAAGCAGGTGAGCTTGTGTTGTTGCAAAGACCAAGAAAGAAGTAGTCCGTGGACTCGGAGCTATCATGGGGTTGTGGTAGTAAGTTTTCTACTCGAGGTAGCAATAGAATGTTAGTGGTCTAAATTCTATTGTAAAAACTTCAATTCTTTCATAGTGGATTTGCTTTTTACCTTCAGGATAGTTAGGTTTAATCCTCCTCAGGTTTTTTACCAGTTTGGTTTTCTTGGGTCATCATATCATTGTGTTCTTTATATTTCCGCTGCTTTGCATGATATGATTGTTTTGTTTTAATCTAGATTTGAATAATAAACCTAAGTTTTCACTTGGTTAATTAATTAGGTTAAACAATCTAATTTTTAGGGGTTTAAAAACGTACAATTATTGATCTTTTTTGTTTGTTTCAATTTATTACAGAACTTGCACTTGCATTTGTGTATAAAGAAAAGTAGGTATATTCCTAATGAGGATGAGTTATGTAATTTAATAGTCTTTTTTTTTTTTTATATTTGCTCTTCAGAGTGCTTATTACAAGTGGCTATTTTGGATGTCGTATTGGATTTTTATAGATTTTGCATGTTGTATTCTATTTTAGTTGAGAAACTGTTTGGGTACTAAGTTGGGGAAAAAACTGTAGCAAAGTAAAAGTTAGTTCAATTAGTTTTGAAGGTATTATTATTATTATTCACAAATGCAGAAGTGTGACTAATGAAAAATCTACAACTGATTTAGGAAATTGTAGGAGTCCTGATGTGAAGCTCTAAAAAAATATGTGACCCACAATTGGACTAATGAACCAACTAGAATTTGGCATTGGTCAATATCAGTGATAAGCATTTCTATTTGTCTCTATTGAACCATTAGTTTGATAGTTATATCCAATAACAGGCTTGGTTACATTTACATTTGTTAATCTTTTTCTCATGAGATGGTAGGATACGAAAATGGGGTTATGTGCCTCTTGCAATATTTAGGCATGCGTTGGAGGTTGTGTTCTTTATAAGTTAGATTTTATTTCTTTTTGTTGTCTTATGCTTCTTCTCCTCTCTTTTATTTATTTATTTATTTATTTTTTATGAATTCTGAAGGAGGAAGGTCATGGATACTTTGCTAATGCTTGCTATACGTAGGGCAAAACTTGGACATTGATGCTGAAATATATCCAAGGAACTTCATCTTTGAGACTTATCAAGTTTTTATATCTCTCCTCTTTCAGATAATGATTCAAAGTAATTGCTTATTCAAGTAATTACAAGTAATTGTGATTTTAATGCTGAGTCCACTTGAAACTTTTCTTAGTGTTTGATTCAATGTTTTTGCTACTTTTAAGGATTGTGATGTGTCGATAATTTTTTTCCTACTAGACTCTTAATTGTCTCTCAAGAATGGGGTGATTCGGTGCTAGCATTGTTCCTTTATCAGTAAAGGTAAATGCCACATCCCTTCTTACGTATGTAAGGCAATATTTTTGTAGCTGAACCAAGTATTTGAGCAGATAAAATCATGAAACTCACTGATCAAAATGTTCCACCTATATTATAAATTGAGATCCAATTTTGTGTCATGTGTCGAGTTCTAACTTTATAAAATTTTGAGCCAATAAGTTATTGGTCCAAAAGTCGAAGAGACTATGCACAAGTCTCTCTCTCTCTTTGACCCATCGATCTCCAATGGTTTTTATTTTTTATTTTTTATTCCCTTCGTCTCCATGCTTACAAGTGAAAATTTCAACCCCATTTTTAATCATAAAAATTTAGTTCTTCATATAAGTGAATTTATGTTATCTGTATTTGTTTTCAGGTCAACTCAAACCATCTTTAGTGTGTTATTCACATTAATTAATTAATTTTCTTAAGCTCTTCAATGCCTGCAAATTTTCTAAATAAATATTGATGCTAAATTAGGTACCAGAAGGGTACTATATCAACTTATGCTTGCGTTATTTGTAATTATATCTATGTAAGTCTAATGATTTTTAATTTCTCACGATTTTAATTTTGTCATAGGCTTTACTGTTACTTATTCTGCTCCAACGAGACTTGCTATGCTCCAAAAAGAATTTTCTCTCATGTGTGCTATTTTTTAGTCTTTCACTCTAAATGTTTGCCTAAATAACACCCACTGCTCTTTCCCTTTTTTCAATTCATAAAAACATCAAACAAATCATTATTTTCAAAATAGAGAAGTGAGCATTTTCTATTGTATGTTAGATATTGCTGGACTGAACATATGGGTTTTGTAATGCACCTTTAAGACCATGGAAAGCAGAGATCAAATGTTATTGCTTTATAATCAATCTTCTGGTCTCTTTTATGGCTATTTAATAAAATGATCTGATATATTCTTTTTTTAGTTTAATTGAGGATTACATGGTTTGGTAGATTGGAGTCTCATATATCCCCCAAATTTCAGGTACCTTTTTTTCTTTCTCCTTGGTTGGCTAGAAGTTCAACAAAATGTTAATCTCGAATTTGGCATAATTGATGTTATTTTGGGTTAGCATTAGGCGCTATCATTGTCCAGCCAGTAGGCACAAAACCATCAATATAGATCATTAGTTAGCTCATGTTGCAATCTTTTCAATTTAATTTGTTTTGGTCTTACCAATCTACCATTTTGAGATTCTGAATTGATTTGTTTCAATTGCATTGGCATAGTCATGATATGCTTTTAACATGTGAGTTTTGCTTCAAATGATTGTATGAGAATAAAAGAAATAAAAGGAACTATTCGTTGAAGAAGAAGCAAATGAAGAAGAATAATGCACTTGCAATAATGGTTTTGTAATATGAATATATATTATGAAACATTCATATACATGTTAAAAAAACAAATTTGTTAAACATTGTGCTCTTTTAAAGTACTCACTACAATAAAGTGCTAACTGCATAAGGTGCTTGTGATTTGCTTATTTTGTTTTGGAGCATTAGGGATTTTCACCCTTGATTTTAATAACCAGATTTCAACATGCATGCTTTAGAATGTATAGTAATTATAATTTTTTTTGTAAATGGGATTATGGAATTTTTTAGGACATATGTGATTTGATGTTAGGAACATATGTCAATTTAGAATTGGCTAATCCTTTAACAAAACACACTTTACTTGTAATTGGATAGATTTAGGATGTGTTTAATGCTTCAAGAAACAAGTTTTCAAGATCAAGTGTTAAAGACTTGCAAATCTGTCCAAGAAACAAGTGAAAAAGTGCTGGATTTTAAATCTCAACAGCTAGTATCTATCGAGGTTTAAAAAGCTGCTGAAGCCCAATACTCGACAGTTACCTCGATAGATATGCTATTTATCAAGGTTTACGAAATTCAGGGCCCGTTTGGTAGGGCATTTCAAACACCTATTTTCAGTTTTTAAACAATATTACACACTTTTTCACACACTTTTTCACCCATATGTATTTCAAAAAACTACAAACAACACTACTTAAACTTTTCTACCAAACGAGCCCTCAGTTTTTCAAAGTTGATTTTCATCCAATCCGTGTGTATATGTTTGGGCTTTCTTTTCTCATAACCCTAAACATATATAAGGATTATTTTAAGGGCTGTCAAAGGTTGCACAAGTGTGAAGCAAAGTTTTGTTCATGCAATTTGTGACTGGAGACAGAATTTGCTCTAGTTCATCTTTCTCTTGAAGAAGCTGTTGTATTTGTACACAGTAGGGTTTTGTGACCAAGGAACTTCATGATCTTCATCGTATGATGAACTGAAGAACTTTACAGCCTACTTCTTTCTCAAGTTGGTGATTAAGTCGCGTACTGGGATTCGCGCATCTATTGGTTAGTTACGTACTGGGAGCCGTGCATTAAAAGGAGAGATTGTCACTACAGAACAAGTCCAATTGGGTATTGAGTAAGGGTTCGACTGTAGGTTGGTATAAGGTACTTGGATTCCTTTACTTGTAATCGCTTGTTGTGAAAATAGTGAATTCTTGGGAGTGGTAACCTTAAAATCAACCGGTGGGGTTTTTGCCGTGTAGGTTTTCCCCATTCGTAAACAAATCACCGTGTCAATTTAATTTCCATTGCATTTAGTTAATTGGTGATTTTTTGTGCTACCACGCATATTGCATGCTAATTGAATTAATTAATTAACTTGGCTAATTAATTTGTTAATTCATCACAAGGAGTCAATACATTCTTGGCCTATCAGAATTTTTTGGGTTAATTGCTACATTTTAAATTAATAAACAAACAGATTGATAACTAACGTATGTTATACACTTTGCAACAGATTTTTAGACCCTGTTATCAACTTCCTTACGACGATTACTTCAAACTCTTTTTTGTGGTTTCTCTTTTACTCTTTTGTTTAGATAGATTTATAATGTTCACAACGTTGCTTGAACAAACTGATAGATTATGATAGTCTGATTTCCCTTCCACTTATCTCATACTTCATATTAGATTTTGTCCATTTAGTGTATTTATCTTTCAATAGGCTCTAATTTGCATGTTTTAGCAAGCTTTTTTCTTTAAAGATTAATTTTATTAGCCAAATTTCCCTTCTACTTATTTCATACTTCGATAACTATATTCTCTCAAACCCACAACCTTAAAAAAAACCTTGAACCAAATCTACATTAGTTATAACTTACGAGATTTCAATTAACATTTTTTCTAGATCATGTGTTGATGCTCGGTTGGCCATTCTCTAAACAAGATTGTATGCCTTTTTTTTTTTTTTTTTTTTTTTTTTTCATGAGCTTAAATGGTGGCATTCTTTCTTTCTTGGTTCACTGCTTGACTATAACATCCAAGCAACATAATTCTCCCCAACTTGTCCTTGCACTCGAAAACAAAGCCAGTCAATTTTAATTCTTTTAGAAGAACACCTGCACTTTAGTGTCATTTTCTGAATAACTAATCATCCACCCCCTTCCATATTTTACCATCACATTAAGTGAAATAGACCACCCTTCAAAAAAAACTTTGTTCTTCAAAAAACACACAAAATCCCATGAAAAGCATTAATACAATGTTCTACATGAGGTGCATTAATACAATGTTCAAATCTAACCACTAAAGGATGGTCAAGGGTCTTAATGAAACATACTAAGTTGATTGTTTTCTAATTCATAAAATGATCCTGTGCATTGCGTGGGTGAAACACTAGTTCAATTAATATCCGTACCCTAAAACAATTTTATAATTTATGAAAAATCACTACTTCATGTTTTTGGTTCCTTTAACCATTAACATAATTTTTCTATAGAGGTGACATCACATGTCACATTTAAACAATAAAAAATACCCATAGTAATTATGCACATGAAAATGTAATTTATAATCAAATAAAAATGCATAATATTATTTTTGAGGGCACATAATTCTAACACAATGACCATGCTAGAACCATGAAGAAGCATGGATTATTTTTGTTGTGTTAAAATGAATTGACCCCTTGCAAATTAATTAATTAATTACCCAAGTTAATTAATTAGGTTCAATTACATGCATTAACGTGGCAGCACAAACAAATTACGAATTATACTAAATGCAACAGAAAATAAATTTAACACAGGTGATTTGTTTACGAATAGGGAAAACCACCAAGGCAAAACCCCAACGGGTGATTTTAAGGTCACAACTCTCAACAATCCATTATAATCAATCACAAGTGGTTACAAGTATAAGAAATCTTACCAAACCCATTGGCCTATCCCAAAATACTAATCTACAGTTGAACCCTTACCCCAATACCCAATTGGATTTGTATTGTAGTGGCAATCTTTCCGTTCAATACACGAACCCAGTATGTGACTAACCAATGATGCACAGATCCTAATATGTGACTAACTCCAGCAACTTGAAGAGGTTGTTGGCTGCAAAGTTCTTCAGTTCATCAACAATGAAGATTAGGAAGCTCTTTGGTCACTGTAAGGTTGAATTTAATCAACCATCTTGTTGGCTTTATTCCGTGCCAAATTTGTTTGTATTTCAGCAATTAGTAACCCTGTATTTAGGTGGGATTCTTGTAAGGGTAGTGAGTGAGATAGTGTGAAGAAATGCTCAAGAGTGTGTAAGAAAAACAGAGACTTGCGACTGGATCTCGTGGGTGACTCGCGGCTGCAAGCCGCCAGAAGTTGCACACGTGCCAGGCATGCCAGAAGTTGAAGCGTCATGCTAGCTGGAGCACTACAGGATAAAATAGGATAACTAGCTGTTCAGTTATCTCACGGCTGGAACTCGCGACTCAGTCAAGTCGCGAGCCAACCTTGTTTTAAAAAAACCTGACTCTTCACATTCCATTCTCACCCTAGTATAAATACCCCTTATACCCACGAAAGAATGAGAGCTTCTAGAGAGAATTTTGAGAGAGAAACCCTAGATAAAAACAAGATTGATTCATCCATAATCTTCACATTAGAGACTCTTCAAATTCCTCAACTCTCTTCCTCTCTATTGTTAAATCCTTGAGAGGCTTTTTACCAAAACCTTTTCTCACCATATCCACTACTGTGAGAGGGCTATTTGGTATTTTGGGAAGCAGTTAGGAAGGAACCAATTTCACATTGGTTGATGCTATGGTCAAGTAGCGAAATCCGGGAAGCTAGAAAAGAAATGGGTTCGGCGCAACCTTGTTGGAGCAAGAAGCTTGGAGGGCTTAGGTACACTGGGTAGATTAGGCTTGGAAGCTCTATTGCTGTTCATGTATCTCAACTACATTTTCTAGTGGATTACTTACCGCTTGGAGGGCGGCGGAGAGGTTTTACGCCGAGGGCTTCGGTTTCCTCTTCGATAACACATCGTTGTGTTGTTCTTGTGTTTGCATCTCTCTTTCCTTAATCTTTGCCTTTTATTTTCTGCTGTGGATGTGATTTTAATTGGCTTAGATTGTTTATCAATTCTGTTTATAGCTTGTGTTCATTTTTCGCACACTTATTGTTTGTCATAAAGCTTGAATTGGTATTTTTATTATTGGGGGTCTAAACGTTCAAGGGTGTTTTATACACTATTTGAACTTTCAATTGGTATCAGAGCGGGTACACTTTTATTGGTTTCATTACCATAGTGTGGTCCTTGACCCCATATTGAGATGGATCGGTCTCAATCCCTAAATGCACCTCCATATTTTGATGGTAGTAATTATGCATTTTGGAAAATTTGCATGTGAGCATTTTTATGTTCCGTTGATGAATCAGTTTGGGATGCTGTTGATATAGGTTGGACCAGGCCTGAGAAAGCCAAATCCACATGGGATAAGGTAGCACTCGCTGCATCTAATGCTAACAGTAAAGCACTTAACGCGATTTTCTGTGGTGTGTCTCTAGATGAGTTTCATAGGATTTCTCACATTACTATTGCCAAAGAAGCATGGGAGATATTGGAGACCACCTATGAAGGAACGAAGAAAGTGAAAGACACCAAGCTGCAGGTGCTGACCATTCGGTTTGAGGAGCTAAAAATGAGTGAGGATGAGTCCTTTGACTCTTTCTATAGCAAGCTGAATGAGGTGGTTGTCAGCAAGTTCAATTTGGGGGAGAAAACGGAGGATTCTAATATAGTAAGGAAGATCCTTCGGTCATTGCCAGAAAGTTTTCGTGTCAAAATGACAGCGATTAAAGAGAGCAAGGACCTTGATGACATCAAAGTCCAAGAGCTGATTAGTTCCCTTCAGACTTATGAAATGTCGCTGCTCACTCAACGGAAGAGCAAATCTTTTGCTCTTAAGACCATTAATGAAAGGTCGGAAGTCCATGACTCATCGGATGAGGATGTGGTTGACAAAGATATTGCATATCTTGTGAAAAATTTCCGGAAATTCTTGAAATTCAAGAATAATGGTAAATTTGGTGATAAAGGGAAATTCCGAAGTTTAGGAAGGGAGAAAAGGGAATTCAAAAAGAAAGAAGGAAAAGAATCCCAATCTACACAAGGTATCATTTGTTTTGAATACAATGGGCATGGACACTTTAAGAAAGAATGTCCAAATTATTTGAAATCGAAAGGCAAGGTGTATGTCACGACACTAAGTGACTCGGATTCATCCAACTCTGATTCTGAGGAAAGCTATGACGAAGAAGGGAATTATTCTGCGTTTATGACTATTGCCCATGTTGAGTCTTCAGATGAGTTGAATTTGCTTGTACAAGAGCTTGGAGAACATAGCGATGAAGAATCATTGGGAGTTGTTGAAGAATCAGATGCAGAAGAAGATGAATTCACAGCCAATCTTCAAGAGAATTATAACTCACTCCTGGAGAAGTTGGGTGAGTACACAAGGGTGGCCAAGGTAGCTGTGAGAAAGATGAAGAAGGCAGAGGAGGACTATAAAAGTCTCCTAATTCGCTACAAGGAGGCCAAATGTGAGATAGAAACACTAAATGGTGAACTATCAGAAGCCTACACAAAAGTGAGATTTCTTGAGCAAGAGGTTGTGCAAGCAAATGCCAAGATAGAGAGGGTCTCCACAAGAAGTTAGATGATGTTATTTCATCTCAAAAGCACTTTTCAGACAAATCCGGGTTAGGATATATCGGAGGGAATAGCTCATCGGGCAATATCACCAAAGAAGTGAAGTTTATAAAGGCCAAAGAGTCGGTTGAAGTTGGCCCTACTGCTAAGAAGCCCAAGATAGAGGAGAAGAGGAATGTGGAGGACCAATGGATGTTGAACAACCCCCGTAATCAATCTGTGGGCAAGTCTGAATCCCGAGCCAAGTCTCGTCCACGACCACAAAGAGGTCCTAGATCGAACTATGTGTGTCATCACTGTGGACTTCAGGGGAATACTCGACCAAATTGTCAAAAACTGAGAGTAATGAATAGTGCAACTGCTCCAAGGTCACGAGGACCTAGAAATGACAGGAGAAAATGGGCTGGTGAACCATCAAGAGATCGAAATGGTGATCCCGGAATGATGGACGTGATGAAGATGATTGGTGCTTTCACCAACTGCTTGGAAAGCTTCACACGAAAGTTTGAAAGCCCTAACTCTCGTACCCAATCCTATAAGGAAATCGCCCCAAACACAAGTGATGTGTGGGTGAAAAGGGGCACTCATGCATAAGCATTACAATATGTCTATGCATTAATACTTCCTATGCTTTGTGACTGTGTTTGGTTGTTTGCTTATTGATTGTGTGGGTTGAAATTTGTTTGTCTGTTTTTACATACTTTCGTTCATATTTTTTTGTGTTGCTTCTGTTCAATCTTTTTCCTTTTTATGTGTCAAAAATCCAAAAACCACATAAATAGTAGAAAATCAAAAAGTTTGATTGACATTGTTGAGCTTTGTCTCAAAACTTGTTTTGCCTTGTACCTTTGTGCTAATGGCTTTGTGCATTTATGAGCGTAGCTTGTTCCTTTGCACTATTATCACTATGGGAGAAATCTTGAAATCTATGTGACTGTTGTAAATAGATCTTCAAATTTGTCATGAATGATTAGTGAATGGTTATGTTGATCTTGTGACATGCATAAACTTGTGGCTATATATCTTCCCACTCTTTATTTTTTGTTTTTTCTAAAAAGAGCTCACCAAATGTAAATCTCTAAATGTAAAGAGATATTGAGCTGTAAAAGCTTGTCGCACATACTAGTATTTGACTAGGAAAAAGGGAAAGCGACCATAAATAAAGTGTATGATTTTTCAAAAACCCAAGGCTATCTCATCAAGGTGAAATATCAATTATCATTCTTACAATGAAAGGTGATTGTTTCAAAAGGATCTAAAAGATCAAATGCTATGATTGAAATTGGAGCCAAATGTAAAGCTCCAAGTAATGTAATCAAGTCTTGTGGGAGGTCATATATGCATACTTCTATGATTGAGATAGGTCACATGATTTAGTGCTAATTGTGTATATTTTGATTGAATTGATCATTGAAGCTTCACATTAGACTAAGGACTATCTCATTGTTGATATCCACACACAACACACAAGTTTATGTTCAATGAATGCCATATTCATTTGTGTGATTGTACTTGATAAAATGTGTTTTCACATGCTCAATCTTTGTTGATTCAAACACAAAAAGATTTTTGAGTGTTCTAGTTGTTTTTGGAAAGTATTTTGTTCTTACAAAAACTGAAATTTTCAAAAACAGTATTGCCCTGTTTTGGCGACTCAGTTGCGGGTCAGACAAGTCGCATGCCTCAATCGCGAGCTCGCGGGTTAGTTTTGGCGACTTGTTCGTGAATGGAAGGTCCAGTCGTGAAGGGTACACAGAGATTTTCGGCGGCTCAGCTCGCGACTCCCTCGCGAGGGAGACTTTTAGCCGTGAAAAACACTTAGCAAATTTTTCAAAACTTTTGGCTTGAAGTGTTTTGGCGGGTGAAACTGGCGACTTTCTGGCGACTTACCTCAATCGCAAAAAACGCGTGTTTTGCACTGTAAGGGCAGTTTTTAAAACTTTTGTTCAGTTTTCCCTCGAACTTTTTATGACTATTCACTTTCTCTCTATTGAAACTAACCCAAACACTCCGTGTCACTCTCTTCAAAATCCATTTTTGCATCATTTCTTCTCAAATATTCAAGAAAAATGTATGGGTCTTCTCTTCCCTACTTCATATTTCTTGTTTTGTGTATTATTTTCTTGCTTTTTGAGTTGTCACTGTGATTTGAGATATACTATGTTCGAACATGTTTTTACTTAGATTGCTGGTTTTGGTTGTTTTGGGTTGGTTGCTTTTGTTGTTGGTTTTATTTGCTACCATTATTGAGTCTCATTGTGCTAATCTGTGTCCTGTGCTTTGGCTTCTGCTGGTATTCATACTCATTACATATATGGGTTTGCAGTTTTCTATGTTTTACTTCGTATGTGTTTGGGTGTTTAAGAATATATGAGGCTTTGGATTGTTTATCTTATAATACTGTGTTCTTATGTTGCCATAATGTGTGTGTGCTTCTGTTTTAAGGGTATTTTAAAAAAAAAAAAAAAAAAATTCCATTTTTAGTAAGTTATGCCTCATTGACATATGCTCTATTTTGCATGTATGTGGTTTCCACTATTCTTACATATTGCTGTTTTATACCTGTTCCTGTCTTACTATGGTCTAATTTGAGCTATCCTTCCTTAGTTCTCTACTGTGCTTGATCTGTGCATATCATGCTCATGGTAGATTGTCTCAATGACAGTTATTTGTAACTTTGTGTTACTCAGTGTTCTCTTGAACAATCACCATTTTGGTGCACCTGCCTTATTCAATACTTCAGTGTTGCTTATGATTTTGTTTGGTACTGACCTGACTCATGTTTGTGATTATGTGAGATATCTCTAGTTCACATTTTTATCTGAATCTAATCAAGTTGATATCTGTCCTTTATGGTGTTGTTTTTGGTTCTTTGTTGGGTGCCTGCTCTCTTGCAGATGTCTCGTCGATCCTCTAAAGGCAAAGACGTTGTAACTGATGATCCATCAACCTCGGTTGCTAAACGAACTCGACTCTCATCTCAGTCATCTAAAGACTCCAATTGTGAGAGGTTTAGAGCCTCGCTTACCTCACACATCTACTCAAACATCTTTGACAGGGCATCTCCTATAGTGGAACGTGTGGTTGAGTTTGACATCTTGGGGACCACTTTTGTCGCTCGGATCTTTGAGTTAAGAGATTGGGCAAACTTATTCAGAAATTTTGAAGACCCAATGGATGAACTGGTTAAGGAATGTTACTCTAATACAAGTGACCTTGAAGTTAAGCTAATTTGCTAGGTAAGAGGAAAGGAATTTATCATCATCCCGAACTCCATAGCTGAAATTCTCCACATCACTAGACCTAAGAATGTGGATCTAACTTCGTATGATGATCGAACTCCGGAGACTCAAGACATTCTACAAGTTCTTAGACCTGACCATGAAGTCTCTAGTACAGGCACATCTATAAGCACTACCAAGTTTGCACTTGAGTTAACCACACTAAAGCTGATCATGTTCTCCAATCTTTACCTGTTGTCCAACACGACTTTCATCAATCTTGGAAGAGCTCAATTCCTCTGTGATCTTATTACAGGAGCCCCCATTGATATTTGTGCCCACATCTTTCAAACCATAAGGAAGACCGCAGCTCGATCAGCAGCACGAGGATGTATTCCATTTTGCAGTCTCATCATGAAGTTCATTCTTCGTGAAGGTATTAATCCTCCCTCAGATGGAAAAATGATGACCCGTCTTCGTCCAATTTCCATGTTCACTTTACAAGCCAGCAAAAGTCATTCCTCTAAAACACCAAAGAGTGCACACATCTCTCCTGCAACTCCGTCTGCTCCTGAGTCAGAGACACATGTACATACCACACCCACTTCGCATGTCATCCCTGAATTACAACAAACTAGCACTCTGCAAGTACAGTCTGATCCTCAAACTAATAGATTGGGTAGTTTGCTTGAAAGTATTCAGAAGCACATTGAGGGAATGGTGACACTTCTCTACTCCACCAACAGCCATGTCCAAATGCAACTCGAGACCATGGAGAATCAGCTATAAGTTATTCGACAAAAGTTAGAAGACAGCCTTTAGCTATTCGTGCCAAAAAAGGGGAGAGCATACAGTAAGGGGGAGAAAGTTCAAAGGGAAGTGTGTATAGTAATAGGGGGAGTTACACCACACATACTTTTGATTTGGTCTTACTTTTTAACTTATAGGATTTTGTTTTGGATAATTGTTGTTGTTATGGGTTTGATACACTGTGGTTATGGTTTATGTTTGGTTCAAACTTTGATACTTTTTATATATTGATGATGTTTTTTTTAGTATACAAAGTTGTTTGTACCCATGTTGCTTTTGTAAGCTTTTAGGATTTGCTATCATAGTTTCTAGGCTTTATGGTTTGTACCATGCTTTATGCAGCCTTTATGCTTTGCTAAATCAGTACTTCTAACTAAATGTCATGCATTTTCCTTTTAAGTACTGTCACTCTTGTGCCCTTGTAGGATTGTTCCTAGATGCATATACTTAGTGTATTATGCATTGGTTGAGTGTTGGGCATGCAAGTGATTTGCATTGAGCTTGTTAGCGTGTATGTCCAAGTGTTCATTCCAAGTGTGAATGAGCATTGTGGTCACTACCTTGTAGTGATTGCTTGTTTGATCAAGCCATGGTTTGTTTCTTAACTCCATCTTTGCTTAATCACATCATGCCTGCTTCATATGCATTTAATGCTTTTCTGCATACAATGATCATAGTGTATTTTTGTGTTTCAGGAGATTTATGTTCATATGATTCAAGAGCTTCACAGTTTCTAGAGTTAGGTGTGAGTGAGTTATGTTCAACTATTCCCAACTCACATGTTAAGTCTAGAGTCTGTTTTAGGGTTTTGTCACAGAATAGCCAAAGGGGGAGATTGTAAGGTTTAATTTAATCAACCATCTTGTTGGCTTTATTCCATGCCAAATTTGCTTGTAGTTCAGCAATTAGTAACCCTGTATTTAGGTGGGATTCTTGTAAGGGTAGTGAGTGAGATAGTGTAAAGAAATGCTTAAGAGTGTGCAAGAAAAACAGAGACTCGCGACTGGATCTCGCAGGTAACTCGTGGCTACAAGCCGCTAGAAGCTACACATGTGCCAGGCATGTCAGAAGTTGAAGTGTCATGCTAGCTGGAGCACTACAGGACAAAATAGGACAACTGGTCGTTCAGTTATCTCACGGCTGGAACTCGCGACTCAGTCAAGTCGCGAGCCAGCCCTGTTTTAAAAAACCTAACTCTTCACATTCCATTCTCACTGTAGTATAAATACCCCTTATACCCATGAAAGAACGAGAGCTTCCAGAGAGAATTTTGAGAGAGAAACCCTAGAGAAAAACAAGATTGATTCATCCACAATCTTCACATTAGAGACTCTTCAAATTCCCCAACTCTTTTCCTCTCCACTGTTAAATCCTTGAGAGGCTTTTTACCAAAACCTTTTCTCACCATATCCATTATTGTGAAAGGGCTGTTTGGTGTTTTGGGAAGCAGTTAGGAAGGAACCAATTTCACATTGGTTGATGCTATGGTCAAGTAGCGGAATCCGGGAAGCTTGAAAAGAAATAGGTTCGGCGCAACCTCGTTGGAGCAAGAAGCTTGGAGGGCTTAGGTACACTGGGTAGATTAGGCTTGGAGGCTCTATTGCTGTTCATGTATCCCAACTACATTTTCTAGTCGATTACTTAACACTTGGAGGGCGGCGGAGAGGTTTTATGCTGAAGGTTTCGGTTTCCTCTTCGATAACACATCGTTGTGTTGTCCTTGTGTTTGCATCTCTCTTCCCTTAATCTTTGCTATTTATTTTCTACTGTGGATGTGATTTTAATTGGCTTAGATTGTTTACCAATTCTGTTTATAGCTTGTGTTCATTTTCCGCACACTTATTGTTTGTCATAAAGCTTGAATTGGTATTTTTGTTATTGGGGGTCTAAACGTTCAAGGGTGTTTTATACACTATTTGAACTTTCAGTAACAAAACCTTTGGCGTAAAGACGCAGTAGCTTCTTCAGAGAGAATAATGAACTAGGGCACTTTCTGCATGCATTCTCCTTGTATGACGGCCTTTAAAAATAAGCTTTATATATGTTTAGGGTTGTGAGAAAAGAAACCCTATACAAATATACAAGCACGGGCCAAGAATCAGATCTGAAGTTTCTGATTTCGTAAGTTTCAACAGAAACAGCTTGTGTCGAGCTTATGTTGAGCTTCAACATTAAATCTTGATAGAAGTCTTTTTGTCAAGATTACTGTCGAACTTTAATGAACAGCTCTTCTTCACTTGTTTCTTGGTCAGATCTTCATGGTTTTAACACTTGACTTGAACAACATGTTTCTTGTAGTCTTAAACCCATCTTAGATCTACCTAATTACAAGTAAAGTGCATTTTGTCAAAGGATTAACCAATTACATAAAATATGTCCCTAACAATCTCCTCCTTTGGCAATCCATGACAAAACCACAACAAAACAAATAATTATGAGAGAAGTCTTAAATCACTAAACTCATAACCACTTGTTGTATTACACAATAAATCTATCCCTACTACAAACTCTTGAAAAATTTTGCATGAAGAGAGTTCATGGCATGATAGACTTTCACAACCTGTCTTTCTGAAACACTTAAACAAAACTCATCAAGGCATCATATGTGAAACAAAAATAAAGATTGTATACATAAAACATGTGTATAAAGAGAGAAAAGAAACAACACATGTAAAGGTAGGTAAAGAAAAACATACATCATCATCATATATGAAAATAAAGTACAATTTATGTAATAAAATGGTCACACGACTGGTATACAAGAGGCTAATGTAAAAAGAAAGAAAAATACATATAAACTTCACTACATCCCACAAAACTCAAAACTATATACATTCCCCCTATAAAAAAAAAAATCCTATACTAACTCTCCCCTTGAGTACAAGACTACTCTTAAACCCAAAACTACTCCCTCTTTTTGTCACGAATGACAAAGGGCAAGTCATTGAGAGGTCGTCATCTCGTCATCACTGGGAGAGCTAGCATCATCCTCATCATCCTCAGAAGGAGAGGCCGTGGGATGCTCTGGAGAGGGTGAAGGAGGAAAGCTAGCCATGCGAGCCTGTTTGCAGGTAATGTGACCGGTTTAGGTGTTTATCGGACACATCTCATTTGTGAGATAGTCAAGACGACCACCAAAGTCAGCCTCTATCCGCTGAAGCTGCACCATGATGGCCTCGAGGGTCACACCACCAACTATGGAGGTAGAAGGAGTCGAGGAAGAGGGTGGAACAGCAGAAGCTGCAGGATCGGTCATCTCCACTCATGGTTGCTTCCGTCGAAGTTGGGCCTCGCTTCGCCGGACAGAACCAATGCTGATGGCACCCATGATGGTGAAGAGAGGAGAAAGAGAGGAATGGGAATGGGGAAGCGCTGAAGGATCCGCGTGATAGCTGAAGGAAAGATGAGCTTATCATAAGTAGCGGTATCCTGATACACATTTAGAATAGATATGATGAAGTGAGAGGGAAAATCCCTGGAGAGACCCTCCATCAAAGAAAAAAGAAAATGAGCACGAGGCTTGGTGATGGAGTTATAGCGTGAAAGAGGTGTGAGAGTGAAGGTCATCACTATGTTAAGGAATCTCAAGCCTTTAGCAAAACTCAAGTATGGAGTGTTTAGCTTACCACCCCATATGGAAGGAGTCTCACAAAAGTGAGAGATAAGCTCGTCTCTGGACACAGTCTGAAGACGATCACAACCAGGGTAGTCAAGATGCGCTACCTTAGGGACATGTAGTACCTTGGATATAAGATCCGAAGTAACTACGATATGTGTACCTTTGAATGTAGTAACAAACTGAGGTACAGAGGTATCGATGTTGTGTATGTTGGAGTAAAACTCCTAAATAAATATGATGGGACACCTCGAGGGTTTCTTAAGTAGAGAAGCCCAATCCTGAGTCCGAATAACTTCGGGGAGATGAGTGTCGGCAAAATCCGACAGAATGACCTGGCGTTTCGGATGAACGCCACGGGCCTGGAAGTTCTTGGAGAAGTCCTTCTTGGCCTTCTCATCATGGAACCAGATGTGAGATGTAACAAAAGAGGATGACCTAGAACCTTGAAGAGGGTTTCGAGTCGGAGTGGATTTTCTCTGTTTGGGTGCCATAACACAGTCTATCCGAGAGAGAGAGAGAGAGAGAGAGAGAGAGAGAGAGAGAGAGAGAGAGAGAGAACAAAGAACACAACACAAGTTCAAAAAAGGAAAGAAAAGAGAGAACGTATGCATGAACATGTGACGTGTAAAATTAAAAGCATCATGGGTAAAACCCAACCCAAACCTAACAGCACTCAACAACAATAAACAATCACACACATCTAAAATGCATTGAACATAGTTATAATGCAATGAGGATGCAATGCATGGGCATATAACAACAAAACAACACAACCCAACCCAAAAAAATTCACAAAAATCTTAAAAACCCCAAATATTTTTCAAAAACCCAAAACCTAGGTCTAAAAATGCATGAATGCATGAAAAAGATGTGATTGAGAACACTAACCAAGAGATTGAGGCTTGAACAAGGCTGAATCTTGAGTCGGAAGAGTGTTTTGAGCGAGAAGAGATTGTTTGGGTTGAGAGATAAAATTTCTATCGAGAGAGAGAAGTGAGAAAATGAAAATCGGATCACGCCTCAACTATATATAGAAAAACACAGCTTGATGGATCGAGGATCTATCGAGCACTAAATCTCGACAGATGAGAATCTATCGAGGTGCTGTTGAAGTGCTATTGACAGCAAAAACAAGAGCTCGATGGATCGAAACATCTGTTAAGAAGGTGTCGAGGAGATAGAAGCTTAAGGAAAACATCTTGTTGGATTGAGAAGCTATCGAGAAGAAACCCAGAAATCTTGATGGATCGAGAAAGTGTCGAGGATCTGTCGACTAGACAGAGAGGTTAGAAGAAAATCTTGATGGATCGGCCTGCTGTCGAGAATCTATTGAGAGCAAAGCAAAGACGCTTGATAGAAATGGATGTGTTGAGGTATCTGTCAAGAAGCTATCGAGCTAGAAGAAAAGAAGTTTTTCAAGGGAGGAAAAACACATAAAGATGAATGCAACAAGCAAGCTACTCAAACTAAGATCCACTCAACATGTTAAGCTCTCCAAACACCTCTCAAAAAAGAAAAAGAAAAAAGAAAGCATTCATAGATCCAAAACACACACACACACACACTAAACAAGTCTAACCAATTTTATATTTAAAAAATGAGTTAAGATAGTTTAGTGAGCATATATTAACACATGTATCCCTTGTGATGGCCAAATCACATTGTATCTACACATGTATCAAAAGTAGCAAAGAGTATGCTTGTTGTGTGTGAAAACATAGCAAGAGTGCACAAGTTTCTCATATTATGAAGATTCAAGATATGAGGTGATCTAATACACTTCACACACAATCATAACCGTTTAATGGGGACTATGACCTTTGAGGTATATCATATAACTCCCACATCTCCTACAAATACGCTTACAACCATTATGAAAAGCATTTTGATCTTTTTGCTTTTCATGTTCTTTGCATATTTTTCTTTTTGAACATTCCATGCATGGGTATATATAGAGAGAAAAGAAATACCCAATTATGTAAGCCAAAAAAACATCACAATTTTGCTATGCCGGAGCATACAAATGTTATACATGATTGGTGGGCTTTAGTGGTGTGATGGTTATTTATGCATTTCTCTTAGAATTTTCTAATCCTTCTCGCCAAAAAGAGTGATATGAGTATGAGATATAAGAGACAATCTTAATCGTACTTATCACAAAAACGAGCCACAAAGTTCACTTACTTAGTTGTGCATAGAAGTGCTTATCTAAGTTACAAGAGATACAAAGTTTAGAAAACTTTGTTTTAATGGCCATCCAGGGTACACAAATACCAATATGCACAAACACACTGTTGGGGTTTATGCCCTAAAATCCAATTTATTGGCATGTCATAAATAATTAAATTGTTTAATTATATGAGACTATCTATAAATGAACTAATGGGACATTATCTTAGTCCATGAGATGCATAGTATGTGATTTATGTGAAAAGTCACAGAAAGATATAAATCACAAGTTCTTTGTAAACTCAGAATTTTAGTTCATAGTTGGTGATGAAATTGGGCATTTGATCTGCGGAGACTATAACATATCAACTAAGATGATTTGTCTTGATCATGGAAGTGGAGACTTCTAGTTGATATGTTAATATGTTTTGAGAGTTAAGATATATTGAACTGGACCGCTGTGAGATTTATTATTCTTCTAACAACTGTCAAATGAATAATAAATTTCATGACTTCTGTTTACATCAACTCTAAATCCTAAGAGAATAATGGACCTGATAATGAGATATAGGTTGCTTTGATATATCAGGAGTGAGATCTATTAGTTACGGTCAAAATCTCAGTATGTTGGGCAACCACATTTAATATTGATGGAACATATATTCTTAAGATGGAATTCATAATCTCTTAACGGAGATATAAAATATTCCCTTGAGATAAGTTTAATGGATTTAGTTATTCAAAGTGTTGGGCTTAATCACTTTAGTAAGGAGTTACTAAAGTATATATTTATGAAATTGGATTTCATAAATATATGATGAATAATATAAAAGATTAAACGGGTACTCAAGGATTAAGATGTAGTAATCTTCAAAGTGGCAGTCTATATTCATGACTTTGTATTACTACGAATATTTTAATGAAGGGGTTGTATATATAATAAAGTCTTGGGATATAATTTATTAATAAGGCCTAGAGTACAATTATATTCTTATAGTGGTATTAAATATAATTAATGGTAATTTTGGACTTGTCAAGAGTTGACAGAAAAGCTCAAGCCCCATTGGAGCTAGAGTCTTATTTGTTTCCTTTGGTCCCATCTCAAGCCACAAACTAAAGCCCAATTGGGTAGGCCCAAAAGGCTAACCCAATTAGATAATTAGCCTTTATTTAATAAGAATTATTAAATAAAGGAACTACTAATGTAGTTTTGTATGTACGTATGATAAAAAGAAAAGAAATCAATTTTTCTCTACAAGGAGAAGAAGGTCTTTTCTTTGAGAATCAATGTACAAAAAGATTGATTGAGAGACCACACATCTTGGGCACCATGTGGAATTGAGATGAAGATTAAAGGTATTCTCAAGTATTGGTTTTGAATTTCACTGCATCAAGGTACGCTTCCTATTCTTTGTTCTAGAATTCAAGGTTACATGTTATCTCTCATGAATGAAGTAGATCCGTGATTGTTGCTTCTGTTGTGTGTTTTATATGAGATACAAAACCAGATTTTCCAACACACACACTGTTTTTGTATTTTTTTGATTTTTCAATTTTTGATTTTTGATTTTTATGTAAAACAAAATAAAACAAAACTGAAAACAAACAAACAAAAACATGAAAGAAAACACAGAAAGTATAAAACTAGATGCAAATACATGAGAGAGGAGGAGAAAGAGGAGAGATCACTCCATGAAGATTACACCGATGTTTTGATGTAAGAATTCAAAACATTTGCTATCAAGAGGCTTAGTGAGCAAATCGGCCATCTGATTATCAGTGTTGTGCCATCTTCAACAAGTTCCTGAATGAAGTGGTGTCGTATCTCTATATGTTTTGTTTGAGAATGTTGAACAAGATTTTTAGAGTTGTTAATGGCACTAGTATTGTCGCAATAAATGGTAAGATGTTCTTGACAAATACCATAACCAAGAAGGAGTTTTTGCATCCACAAAAGTTGGGTGCAACAGCTACCGACAGCGATG
The DNA here is from genome assembly GCF_932294415.1 of Quercus robur. Lineage (NCBI taxonomy): Eukaryota > Viridiplantae > Streptophyta > Magnoliopsida > Fagales > Fagaceae > Quercus > Quercus robur. The sequence continues at coordinate 67,678,317 of NC_065535.1, forward strand.
TATTCAATCTCAGTAGTGGATAAAGAGATGGAATTCTGCTTTTTACTCATCCAGGAGACAAGATTAGTACCCATATAAAAGCAACCCTCCAATGTACTTTTTCTATCATTAGCATTCCTAGCCTAGTCCGCATCAGAATACCTAACTAAGACATTGTTTGTGTCCTTGCTAAACCACACTCCAAAATCGGCAGTGGCTTTGACATATTTTATGATTCTTTTTAAAGCAATCATATGAGACTCTTTGGGGTTTACTTGATATCTAGCACACACTTATACACTGCAACTAATGTTAGGTCTACTAGCAGAAAGGCAAATGAGACTACCTATCATGCTTCTATATAAGGAAGAATCAACACTTTTACCTAACAAGTCGACAGTGAGTTTAACATTAGGGCTCATGGGGGTTCTAACAGGACTAGTAGATTCCAAACCAAACTTTCACAAGATTTTTGGCATATTTAGATTGAGATATGAATATACCTAACTCTTGCTGATGAATCTACAATCCAAGGAAGTGATTCAACTCTCCAATCATGCTCATCTCGAACTCGGCCTGCATAAGCTTTGAGAAGTTATGAGCAAGTTCATTCTTTGTAGACCCAAAGATGATATCATCAACGTAGACTTATGCTACTAACAATTTGCCATTCTCCTTTTTGATAAAAAGAGTTTGATCAGCTTGTCCTCTTGTGAAGCCATGTGAGACCAGGTATTCTGTAAGCCGGTCATACAAAGCTCTAGGTGCTTGCTTTAGTCCATATAGAGCATTCTTGAGGTGCAACACATGATCTAGAAAGTCTGGATCAATGAATCCTTTAGGCTGAGCAACATAGACATCTTCTTTAAGAAACTCGTTCAAGAATGCAGTCTTCACATCCATTTGGTAAAGCTTGAACTTTTGATGACAAGCCAGGGCTAGGAGAATTCTAATGATTCCATGCTAGCTATAGGAGCAAATGATTCATCAAAATCCACTCCTTCCATTTGGGAGTATCCTTGGGCCACTAGATGAGCCTTGTTGCGGATCACATTTCCCTTCTCATAAGTTTTATTGCAGAATATCCACTTTTTGCCAATGATGTACTCTCCTTCTGGTTTAGGTACCAAGGTCCAAACATCATTCCTTTGAAACTGGAGCAATTCATCATGCATGGCCTCAACCCAGATTTCATCCTAGAGGGCATTCTCAACCTTAGTGGGTTCAACTTGCGACAAATAGTAAGAATAAGATACAAAGTTAGCAACACATTTATCAACTGTACACTTTCTTAGTGTAAGTTCGTTCGTATTTCCTATAATAACTTTAGGAGGGTGATTCAGCTTGGTCCGTGAGGAAGGTCCTTTCTCTTCATGAGATTCAGGCTTATGTGATGTAGGAATATATGTTGAGACTCCTACAGCACTTGGAGTACTTGGAGAAACGAGCTCTTGATCAACTTCTTCTTGAACAACCTTAGGCGCTAAAGGAAGAATTGCCTTAGATATTTCCTTACTACTTTTCTCAAAACCAGAATCTGAAGTTTCATCAATAACAACATTAACAGTTTCCATCACCTTCCTAGTTCTTTTGTTGTACACCCGATAAGCTTTACTTGTGGAGGAGTATCCCAGAAATATTCCTTCATCGCTTCGGGAGTCAAACTTTCCCACATTTTCTCTATCCTTAAGGATGAAACAAGTACTTCCAATGATTCTGAAATACTTTACATTCGGCTTTCTTTCCTTCCACAATTCTTAGGGAGTCTTCTTTGTACTGGGTCTGAAATATACCCTATTAATCGTATGACATGCGATGTTGACTGCTTCTCCCCATAAATTTCTGACCATACCTTTATTGTGTAACATAGCTCTAGCCATCTCCTGAATAACTCTGTTCTTTCTTTCTACTACATTTAGCTGAGGAGTAATAGGAGCAAAGAATTCTTGAGATATACCAAATCTAGTGCAAAAAGATTCCATATATGAGTTGTCGAATTCTTTACCATGATTTCTACAAATTCAATCAATCTTCATGTTCTTCTCATTTTTGTAGTCTTGTACACAAAGCTTCCATGTGCTCAGGAGCATCTAACTTGGATTTGAGAAGAATGACCCAGGTGTATTTGGTGAAATCATCTACTACAACCAGGATGTATCTCTTTCCTCCAAGAGATTTAGTTCTAGTTGGACCCATGAGATCCAGATTTAGTAGCTCCAAAGGTTTGGATGTAGTTGATGTCTGAGTGCTTGGATATTTTGCTTTTGTCTGTTTCCCAAGCTGACATGGTCCACAAACAACATTGCTAACCCTGTTGAGCTTTGGTATTCCCAACACTGATTCATGCTTAGATATAATTGACAGATGTTTGTAGCTATCATGTCCCATCCTTTGGTGCCATAAGTCTTCATTTGGCAAATGAATATTGTAAGGACAAGATTAGAGTTCCTAGCCCAACACGTGGATGGACTGAGGCCCAGAAAGCCCAAAACAATGAATTTGTAGAGTATAGGTTAGAAAAACTTGGCTTTGGTTAAGTGCACAACGAGTTAGATAGGTCTGATGACTAAAGAATAAAAACATACAAGTTTAAACTGACGAAAAACGTCCACGGTAGAATCCGAGGATACTGGTTCTTATAAAGTGTTCTTGGGTAAGGTTACAAGTCTAGTTCTAGATGGCTACAATACTTCTTTCTTGATTTTTCTGATCCTCCTTTCATGGTGGGTTTGTTCCATTATATAGTTCCCTTTAAATGATCTTGGCCTTCCACTTGTTGCCCATCCAAACTTTTACTTGGGTATCCATCCCATCGGACACCCCCTCTAGCCTCTTTGTGTGTTGAAGCAGCCAATTTAGCCCTGTTCAGGGGTCTTCTCCACATTAATGCAACCAGAAAGTTAGCTGCAGAGCAATTAATGTGGTGGTTGCAGCTTTCTCTCCAGATATTTTTAGGACTATTCCCCATCTAATGTGTCTGCAATGCTCGTCCGCTCCAACTGAACTTCTAAGATCGTCTCTCTTGTTGATAAACCATCCCTTAGGACCTCAGCTCTATCTAGTTGTGGACGTTTTCATCCTCGACACACTTTCCAGGGCTATTATGACCAAAACCCACCTTTTATTTATCAGTGCAATCTCCTCTGATGAAGACTTCTCCTCGGGTAGATCCTTGTTCTCGGTTTGGGCCACAGGCCCAATATATGGATAAATAATGAACTTCTGGGCCCAAGGGCCCTACAATAGCCCTTCGAGATTCCCCTTTCTGGCTCTTCGGGAAGAAATGAGGATTTTGATGTCCCTAAATTAGCTTTGTGCCTATTTCACCCTTCCTTTGCTTATGAAGATGCCCTTTTGTCTGCCCAAGACACGCTCCTGGCATTGTAGCATTCGAGGCACGTCCTTATTAAATTCTGGTGGCTCCTTGTCCTCCACGTTCTACAGCATGATGCGAATCATAAGGTTAAGGGCTTCGTAGGAAATTGGGCGGGAACTTTCCCACTCTCTGCTCTCTCCTTGGTATAAATATCTATCAAATCAATTTCTTTTCTCACTTTAGCATTCATTTCGTTCTAGCACTCATACCTTGAACCTGCACACCTTTTCAACTCACCTGAGCCCTTACAAATACTAAAGACCCGTTCGAGGACACCTTTATTCTATCCGTAAGTCTTCTTGAACTTTTACTCTTTAATTTTCTACACATTCCTCTTTTCACCACGTTCTTTCTCTTTCTCTTCGGTTCTAATTTCCTTTCTCAATCTCTTTAGTTTTCCCAGCCTTTTCTAGAAATGGGTAGATTTAAGAGATTAGTAGATTTCGAGGAGGGGATAGAAAACTTTAGGGCTCGTTATAGGATCCCTCCAAGAGTAGGAATTAGGTACTATGATGAGGGTCAATGGCACGAGGATAGGCAAGTCGGGGAGGTAGTAATCCCGATGATTGCCTTCATAGAAAGAGGGATGAAAATCCCCATGGGTAGAGTCACTAGAGACTACCTTAGAGCTCATAGGTTGGCTCCCACTCAGTGTACCCCTAATATGTTTAGGATCTTAGGCTCCGTGGATGCCCTCAACGAGAAAAATGGGTTTAGGTCTAATCCACCATGATGTCAATTAGGTTTATAACCTTCACCGTCTAAAGGGGCAGGGATACTACTTGAAATCAAGGTATCCCGAGGTTAGGCTTATTCAATGCCTCCCTGAATCTAACAAGGGGCTGAACAAAGACTTCCTGATCTTGTCAGGGGAATGGAGTGATGGTCTCCCTTGCCCAACGAGAGAGGGAGAACTAGGTGGGGTACTAGGTCTAGGGTACTCATTTATAAGTCCTTTCTTTAATTTGCCGTATTTTCATATCTGATAAAATTTTATTTCCCTGATGGATTTACAGACAGATGCGCTGCTGAACCGAATTTCAATTTGGTCAACAAGGATAGCCTAGACGAAATCCTTAAGGCCGAGGTGTTTGTGAATTCGAACGGCCAGTTACGAGTGGCTCACTTGATCCTAGGATACATGTTGATCTCGTCAAGCTTCCAAGCTCCTAAATGTGTCATAAAGGCCAGAGAACCCCGCCTTCAACGGATAAGCGTAGCTGCGCCAGGTTTCCTTCTTCCTGGTCCAAAAGTAGAAAGCGTAGAGATCACAACTCCTATCCCTGAAGGTATTCCTAAGGCAAGAGTCTCTCCACAACAACGAACGGCTGGAGCAACCACTTCATCTCGCCTTGCTGACATTGAAGAAGGAGAAGTGTTAGAAGTGGTTGACTCCGAGGACGAGTTCGAAGTTTTCAGCCAAGCCTTGTCTCCGGAGATCTCGCACCTTGATCTCAGTCCCTCATTTTCACCAATAATTGACGAAATGGGGATACAACGCAAACCTAAGTCCAGTTTGCTGGACTTGATAAAGTCGTAGCTCGGGAAGGATGCACTTAGGAAGGCAGCATGCACTAAGCCTCCCACCCTTCCACCTACTCTTCCCCCCCAAGCGACAGACCTGAAGAGGAAAAGGGAGCCGAAAGGGAAAGAGGTGATGGGAGTAGGGCAAACTCTTCCCCCTCGTGAAGACGATGCTCAAAAGGCATCAAAACAAGCCAGAATGGGGCAGAGGGGCACCGAGAGGGGTGTCGAGAAGAGGGGTGATCCTCAGGTTGGGTCTCTAGCCTGGCTCCCTGCCCCAATGTTGAATGGGGAACCTCTCCTCACTAATGCCTCCATTCACGACTTTCAAGGAGGAGTAGCCGGTTACGTGGCCGACATAGTGGAGCAAGCCTTACTGCTCCCTGAGGACATGGCCGAGCTATGTGATATGAGGAGACATGAGGTTTTCCTCAATCTCAAAAGATATCTTGCTATGGTATGTCCCCCTTCCTTCTTTCTAACTTATTCTCTTCACTTTCCCCTTCTGACTCTTGTTTCTTCCTTTGGCAGGCTGTTTAAGCCTCTTTTCGGGTTGTGGAGATAGCTAACTCCTGCCATCGACAGATGAAAGAGAAGGAAGGGAGGCGTAACGCTGCTGTGGAGGCCTTTAGCATGGCCGAGAAGAGAAACTAGGAGCTTAAGAAGAAGCTGTAGGAGGAGGAGAAAGAAAGGAAGTATGCAGTGGCAGCCCTGGGGAATGTTGAAAAGCAAGTTGAAAACCAAAGGCTTCTGCTGCGTACTGCTGAGGACAACTTGGCCACCTTTAGGACTCAGATTGCTGAACTAAAAAAGAAATTGGAGGAGGCCGAGAAGGCCCAAGAGGAGGCAAAGAAAGCCAAAGATGAAGCAGAGTAGCACAGCTATGACGTTGGTGTGGCCGAGACCGAGGACGCCCTTAGGGCCAAGGTCCCTGCTGAATGTAAAACTTACTGTGCCTTAACATGGGACGTAGCCCTCAACCAGGCTGGGGTTAAGGCCTCTTCCGTGCTCAGGAAGGTAGGAAGTGTCTACTACCTTCAAGGCATAAGCCTTGCGAGCTCTTCAGATTCCAAGGTCAACCCAGCACCCTCGAAAGTAGGTGAAGCCCAAGGAAGTCCACCCAAAGCCTCTCTTGCAGATAATACTTTTTCTGAGGGTAGGGAGCAGGCTGAGGACACTACCAGAGCTAGGGATGTCAACGAAGGCACAGTCCAAGGCGCTGACTTAGCTCCACCTATTCCAGGAGATCTCCTCAAAGAAAAAGAAACTTCCCAGAGCATGGAGCTGGTGTTGGCAACTCTTGCCATACCCCCAAAAGTGGACCTAAAGGATAAGGCCCAAGTACCCCTCACAGTAGCGGATACCCAGCCTCCCAAAGATGTAAAGGAAAAACTTGTAATAAAGATGAAAAAGTAGTTGTATTTTTTTTCTTGTTATTTAGCTGCCTTTGTTAGAGGCCTAAACTTAATGGAAATTGCAAATTTTCTTCTTATGATTTTGGTTTTTATGTTGCCCCTACTTTAAACTTTGCTTGTTGTGATGGGATATATCTTGAGTTACCAATCCATCTAAGTAACAACACATATCTTATGCAAAAATATGATCAGTATTAAAACAGATTAAATCTACCAAGTTAATCACCTCGGCCATGCCTAATTCTAACTTGAAAAACTTGCACAACATTGTGACGTGAACATAGGTTTTAAAGTTACAATCCGCCTTACTTAAAAACAACTTTATAAGGCCTGAGAGGCAGGCCACTTTCGTACAGACATGGACATGCCTACAAATGCTTTTAAGTGATGCTCATGAGCATCCATTTGGGACCTTTTGTTGCAACGAAAACCATTGTTATTTGGGAGTAATTACACCTAACGCCAAAATAGTTAATAAAGCTTACTAACCTACTGTAAATAAACATTTCACAAAGTCTACCATGCCCAAGGTTTTGCTCTGACATTTAGCCATTTGAAGGGAAGTGTCAATCTGTCCAAGGTATACGGTTCGAGGATTCAGGCATGACCAAGTTTCTGTTTGATACTTAGGTGGTTGTCATATTGTGTTAATTTTCCCAAAGCAGATGGTTTGAGGAACCAGGCATAACTAAGGTTCTGTTTAACACTTAGAAATATAATTGAAAGATATCAATTTTCTCAAGGTATGTTGTCCGAGGATCCAAGCATGACCTAGGTTCTGTTTGATTCTTAGATAGTTGTCATAATGTGTTAATTTTTCCAAAGCAGATGGTCCGAAAAACCAGGCATAGCTAAGGTTATATTTAACACTTAGAAATATAATTGAAAGATATCAATTTTCCCAAGATATGTGGTCCGAGGAGCCAGGCATGACCTAGGTTTTGTTTGATTCTTAGATAGTTGTCATAATGTGTTAATTTTCCCAAAGCAGATGGCCCGAGGAACCAAGCATAGCTAAGGTTCTGTTTAACACTAAGAAATATAATTGAAAGATATCAATTTTCCCAAGGTATGTGGTTCGAGGAGCCAGGCATGACCTAGGTTCTGTTTGATTCTTAGATAGTTGTCATAATGTGTTAATTTTCCTAAAGCAGATGGTCCGAGGAACCAAGCATAGCTAAGGTTCTATTTAACATTTAGAAATATAATTGAAAGATATCAATTTTCCCAAGGTATGTGGTCTAAGGAGCCAGGCATGACCTAGGTTCTGTTTGATTCTTAGATAGTTGTCATAATGTGTTAATTTTCCCAAAGTAGATGGTCCGAGGAACCAGGCATAGCTAAGGTTCTGTTTAACACTTAGAAATATAATTGAAAGATATCAATTTTCCCAAGGTATGTGGTTCGAGGAGCCAGGCATGACCTAGGTTCTGTTTGATTCTTAGATAGTTGTCATAATGTGTTAATTTTCCCAAAGCAGATGGTCCGAGGAACTAGGCATAACTAAGGTTCTGTTTAACACTTAGAAATATAATTGAAAGATATCAATTTTCCCAAGATATGTGGTCCGAGGAGCCAGGCATGACCTAGGTTCTGTTTGATTCTTAGGTAGTTTTCATAATGTGTTAATTTTCCCAAAGCAAATGGTCCGAGGAACCAAGCATAGCTAAGGTTCTATTTAACACTTAGAAATATAATTGAAAGATATCAATTTTCCCAAGGTATGTGGTCTGAGGAGCCAGGCATGACCTAGGTTCTGTTTGATTCTTAGATAGTTTTCATAATGTGTTAATTTTCCCAAAGCCGATGGTCCAAGGAACTAGGCATAGCTAAGGTTCTGTTTAACACTTAGAAATATAATTGAAAGATATAAATTTTCCCAAGGTATGTGGTCCAAGGAGCCAGGCATGACCTAGGTTCTGTTTGATTCTTAGATAGTTGTAATAATGAGTTAATTTTCCCAAAGCTGATGGTCTGAGGAACCAGGCATAGCTAAGGTTCTATTTAACACTTAGAAATATAATTGAAAGATCTTTCCAAGGTATATGGTCCGAGAAGCCAAGCATGACCTAGGTTCTGTTCGATTCTTAGATAGATGTTAATAATGCATGACACATAATAAAACAAACCCAAATAGGGTGAAGGAAGCCATTATTAATAATAATACCTATACATTCAAAGGGAGTGGTATAGCTTTTTCCTCCAGATCCTCCAGATAATAGGCACCTATTCCGGCCACCGATGTGATACGATATGGCCCTTCCCAGTTGAGTCCCAACTTTCCCCATCCTAGGTTCCTTGCCATTCCAAGGACTTTTCTTAAGACCAAGTCGCCAACTATTAATGGCCTTAACTTTACGTTGGCATCATACCTTTGCTTGAGCTTGTTTTGGCAGTAGGCCAATTGGACCATGGCGTTTTCTCTCCGTTCTTCAATTAAGTCCAAGCTCTTCTCCAACAACTTATCGTTTTTGCTTGGAATGAAGGAATTTGATCTCAATGTGGGGAATCTAGTTTCTAGAGGGATAACAACCTCGGCCCCATAAGTCATAGAGAAATGCGTCTCTCCTGTGGACCTTCGAGGTATAGTTCGGTAGGCCCATAGGACATGGGATAGCTCTTCTACCCATTTCCATTTTGCATCATCCAATCTCTTTTTAAGTCCACTTACTATGACTTTATTGATAGCTTCGACCTGCCCATTTCCCTGTGGATATGCCGGGGTGGAGTATCTATTCGTTATGCCCTGATCACAGCAATATCTTCTGAAGGCTTTACTATAAAATTGAAGTCCATTGTTCGAGATGAGGGTTCGGGGGACTCCAAACCTGGTGACAATGTTTTTCCAAAGGAATTTTTTGACATCCACATCCCTGATATTCGCCAGAGGCTCAGCTTCACCCCACTTTTTGAAATAATCTGTGCCGACTAACAAATACCTCTTATTCCCTGTTATTTTAGGGAAAGGCCCCACAAAATCCAAGCTCCACTAAGCGAAAGGCCAAGGGCTGGTCAAGGGATTAAGGACTCCTCCTGGTTGATGAATGTTTGGCACAAACCTTTGGCATTGGTCGCACCTCTTCACATATTCCTGTGCCTCTTTCTGCATGTTCGACCACCAATAACCTTGTGTGAGAGCTCTGTGAGATAAAGATCTACCCCCCGTGTGGTTTCCATAAATCCCCTCATGCAACTCTTCCAAGAGCAGCTCAACTGCTTTAGGGTGTACGCATAGCAGGTATGGGCTAGAGAAGGATCTTTTATACAGCTTTTGGTCCCCAGACAGCTAGAACCAAGGAGCTTTTCTCCGTATCTTGTCAGCTTCAAATTTACTTTCAGGCAGGACGTCTTCCTTAAGGAATAGCACAATAGGGTCCATCCAGTTAGGCCCTGCCCTTATTTGGTGAACATGGACCACATGCCTTCCCTCCTCATAGGGTTTGCACAAGTCTTCCATAAGGATTACCCTAGGCAAGCTAGTGTGGCGAGAGAATCTGCATGGGCATTCCTACTTCTAGGAACTTGTGATGAAACAAAAGACTCAAAATTAGACTATAATTGTGTAACCTGACACAAATATTCTTGCATTCTGGGATCTCTTGCCTCCAACTCCCCATGGACTTGGCCTACAACCAGCCTTGAGTCAAAAAAAATTTCCACTATTTTTCCGCCCATCTTTTGAACCATGGTTATCCCTACCAATAGAGCTTCGTACTCATCTTCATTGGTCGCAGTCGAGAATCCCAATCTTGGGGACTTTTCAATTGTGATCTTCTTTGGAGATATCAAAATGAGTCCCACCCCAGATCTTTTGTGGTTAGCTGCACCGTCAATGTAGACCATCCATGACAGGGGCTCTTGCAAGGAGATTACGCCAACCGATTTTCCATCCATGTTTCGCTCTTCTAATTCATCTTCTGATGGTTTTTCGGCGAACTCGGCCACCAGGTCGGTGAGGACCTGACCCTTGACAGAGGTGCGGGGCATATATTTGATATCAAAAGCCTTTAGGATCATTCCCCATTTTGCAACTCTCCCTGTATAGTTAGCACTCCGAAGTAAAGATTTGAGTAGGAGCTGGGTCAAAACAACAACTGTGTGGGATTGGAAATAATGGGGGAGCTTACGCGTGCCATGCACCACTGCCAAAATGGCCTTCTCCAGTGGTAAGTAACGGACCTCGGCCTTGTGTAATGACTTGCTCACGTAATAAACCGTCCTCTGTACACCACTATTTACCCAAATTAACACCAAACTCACCGCATGAGATGCCACTGCGATGTAGGCAAATAAGACTTCATCTTCCTCGGGACTGGACATGATGGGTGGCCGAGACAAATATTCCTTCAACTGCTATAATGCCAGGACGCATTCCTCGGTCCATTCAAACCCCTTCCACTTGTTTAACAACTTAAAAGAAAGGTCTACATTGGTCAGCTGATCGAGAGATGAATCGGTTTAAGGTGGCAGTCATCCCGATTAACCTTTGGTCTTCGTTTAGATTCCGAGGTGGTTATAGGTTGTTGATTGCCTTAATCTAGTTGGGATTGACTTCAATTCCACGGTGTGTGACCATGTAGCCTAAGAACTTGCCTTAGCCAACACCAAAAGAACATTTGGAAGCATTAAGTCATAGTTTGTGTTTCCTTAAGATATCAAAAATATTCCTAAGATCGTTAACATGCTCGGACTCTGACTTGCTTTTTACTACCATATCTTCGATATAAATTTCAATGTTTTTCCCTAACTGTGGTTCAAACATCCTGGTTATCATTCTTTGGTAGGTAGCCCTTGCGTTCTTCAAATCAAAGGGCATCACTTTATAATGGTAGTTTCCTATAGGAGTGACAAAAGCTGTCCTCTCTTGGTCGTCCTAGGCTAAAGGTATCTGATGGTACCCTTGAAAGACATCCAGAAAGCTCATCCGAGGATGGCCTACAGTTGCGTCCACTAGTTGATCAATCTGAGGCATGGGGAAGGGGTCTTTTAGGCAGGCTTTGTTCAGATCTGTAAAATCTACACATACCCGCCATTTCCCACTCTTCTTCTTTACCACCACCATATTGGCCAGCCATTCAGGGTAGAACAACTCTTTAATAGCCCCAGCCCACTTAAGTTTCATCACCTCGTCCTTTACAGCATCTGAATGTTCCTTGGATGAACGCCGAGGTGGTTGTTTCCTGGGGGTGATAGATGGATTAAGATTCAGATGATGGCAGATGAAGCTCAGATTCACTCTCGGAGCCTTGTAAGTATTCCAAGCGAATACATCAATGTTGTTCTTAAGAAAAACTACCAACTCCTCCTTCTCCTGAGGTGGTAGCTAAGCCCCAACTTGAAAGAACTTTTTCGGATCGTCACCAATGGGGAATTTCTCTAAATCCTCACATTTGGTCTCCTCAGCAGGCCCCCTCACTGGTAATTTGGGAGACATTAACTGCTATAAACCTTTCTTGACTATGGACGAGGACTTAGCTGCTGGCTGATGCAAAATTGCAAACATGAGGCACTACTTAGCCATAGATTGGTTCCCTACCAGTTCCTCAACTCGGTCTTTGGACAGATACTTAACCTTCTGATGTAGAGTTGAAGAAATGGCACCCAAGGTATGAAGCCAAGGTTTGGCGATAATGGCCGTGTAGGGGGAGTATGCATCCACCACTTCTGAGCCGGCTTGCACGGCCAACCTAATCTAGCCCTTAGGGGCAACAAGCTTCCCATCAAAACTTACCAGAGGTGAATCGTAAGCTGTCAGGTTTTCAGGTTTCAAATTCAGTCCTTTGTACAGGTCAGGATACATGACTTCTACACAACTGCCCTGGTCCACCATTACCCTCTTCAAATCATACCCCTCTATTCAAAAGGTGACCACTGAAGCGTCACTATGTAGTTGGATAGTTCCGATCTTGTCTTCATCTAAGAAACTCAATGAAGGTCGGATCTTTAATCTAGCTCTCTTCGGCTTGGAGTTGGGGTCCTCGGTTGGTGACCAAGCCACAGACATCACCCTGGCAGGTTAAGAGCCAGTCCTTCCAGGCGCAGCAAATATGACATTGATTGTGCCTAGCGGGGGCCTTGAAGAAGCGTTCCCCTAACCCCCTGACCTTGACTGGTCTCCCTGTTCATTGGGTTGGTACAGAAATTGTTGCAGCTTCCCCTCTTTAACTAGTTGTTCTAGATGGTTACACAATGTTCGACAATCCTCAGTGGTATGTCCTCGGTCTTGGTGATACTAACAATGGAGGCTTTGGTTGTGCCTTGAAGGATCTCCACTCATCTTGTTCGGCCATTTGAGATACAGCTCGTTCTTGATCTTTTCTAAAACTTGATGTACCGATTCTTGAAACACGATGTTTATCACTTGTGGGGCTGCAAGTCCAGATTGTCCAGCAAAATCTCGCCAGGGTTTGTTATTATTGTAGTGTTTCGACCTGAAATCCCTCATCTCCTAAAGGATAACCTTGCCCTTCCCCTTATCTTGCAGTTGATCTTCCTCAACCCTCTTATACTTGTCAATCCGATCCATGAGTTGACGTATATTGGTGATGGGTTTCCCCGTCAAAGACTTCCTTAAGTCGTGCTCTGCAGGCAGGCCGAGCTTGAAAGCACTGATGGCCACGTCCTTAAAATCGTCCCCTATCTCGTTGAACATCTCCCAATATCAGTTTGAGCATGTTTTCAGAGTTTCTCCCTTTCTCATGAACAGAGATAGCAAAGAAGCCAAAGGACGAGGAGCTCTGCTGCACGTAATAAAACGGGACCCAAATGTTTGGGTGAGTTCCTTAAAGGAACTAATGGAATCTGCCTTCAGACCATCAAACCACCTCATCGCCACAGGCCCTAAACTGGACGGAAAAACCTTGCACATCAAGGCTTCGTTCTTGGAATGTACAGCCATCTTTTAATTAAAGTGGCTAACATGTTCAACAGGGTCTGTTCTGCCATTATACAAGGTGAAAGTGGGTTGAATGAACCACCAAGGAAGTCTCCCTTCCTTAATCCAATAGGTGAAGGGTGATTTGAAAATTTGGTTAAGTGCTCTGCTCATAGCGTCATTTACCAGGCCTTTCGAAGACGAATTATTGTTTCTACATCCATGGCGATAATCTTCGTCATAAGAGAAAGATTCACTGGGGGGATTTCTTGACCTTTGCATGTAGTCTTTGTCCTCCTCATCATCGGAAGAGTAGTCAGAATTGGAAGGAGCTCGCCTTCTGCGCTCGTGACGTAAGCTTCTCTTTAGGTGATCAATCTCCTTCTACATGTTTCTAGCATTTTCCTTAAGAGAGATATGGTTTTTACCTCGAAACTGACTCTTACTGGTGTGGGTAGTGCGTACACTTCCCTCCCAGTCTCTCCTTCGCTCAAGTTCACGGAAATGATCTTGATGTTGAGAGCCCATAGATTCTGTTGGATTTGGACCTGATCCTACCATCGTTTAGCATCTAACTTACTATCGCACCAGTAATTTCCCACAGATGGTGCCAATTGTAAGGACACGATTAGAGTTCCTAGCCCAACACGTGGATGGACTGAGGCCTAAAAGGCCCAAAACAATGAATTTGTAGAGTATGGGTTAGAAAAATTGGGATTTGGTTAAGCGCACAACGAGTTTGATAGGTCTGATGACTAAAGAATAAAAACATACAAGTGTAAACTGAAGAAAAACGTCCTCGGTAGCATCCGAGGATACTGGTTCTTCTATAATGTTCTTGGGTAAGGTTACAAGTCTAGTTCTAGATGGCTACAATACTTCTTTCTTGATTTTTCCGATCCTCCTTTCATGGTGGGTTCCTTCCATTATATAGTTCCCTTTAAATGATCTTGGCCTTCCACTTGTTGCCCATCCAAGCTTTTACTTGGGTATCCATTCCATCGGACACCTCCTCAAGCCTCTTTGTCTGTTGGGGCAGCGAATCTAGCCCTGTTCAGGGGTCTTCTCCACATTAATGTAGCCAGAAAGTTAGCTACAGAGTAATTAATGCGGTGGTTGTAGCTTTCTCTCCAGATATTTTTAGGACTCTTCCCCATCTGACGTTTCTACAATGCTCGTCCGCTCCAACTGAACTTCCGGGATCGTCTCTCTTATTGATAAACCATCCCTTAGGACTTTAGCTCTATCTAGCCGAGGACGTTTTCATCCTTGGCACACCTTTTATTTATTAGTGCAATCTCCTATAACGAAGACTTCTCCTCCTCGAGCAGATCCTTGTTCTCGGTTTAGGCCACAAGCCCAATATATGGATAAATAATGAACTTTTGGGCCCAAGGGCCCTACAAATACTATTGCACACAATGTTAGCTTCAGGTACCAATCTGTAGCAGTTATCTAGAGTGCGGACTCCGTTTATGAGTTTCTCTCTAGACTTATTCAAAATGAGACATTTCCCTTTTGAGAATAGCACCATGAAGTCTTGATCACAGATCTGACTTATGCTCAACAAGTTCACTCTCAAACCTTCTACATACAATACATTTGTAATGTCTGGCTGTCCAGGTAGAAAGATGGTTTCCTTCCCCTTTATTTGTGATTTGCTCCCATCACCGAAAGTGACATTTCCACCTTTCTTAGACTCGAAAACCTTAAAGAGAGAACGGTCTCCAGTCATGTGTCTCGAGCATCCACTATCAAGGTACTGACTTCATCATAAAGCACACTTCACTCTTGCTTGCCAAATCAGTAGAAATGGTTTTCTCTCTTAACTACCATTTATGAGCAAAAAATTTGATTTTCACCCTTCTCAGATGAACTCCTTTGCACATTTTCATTTTGAGACAGTCTAGTCTCTTCTTTGTCACACCAAGACCTTTTTCAACAATCATCAAGATTGCTTTCAAATAACTTTTTGACTTACATTTTCTGAAACACTCAATGAAATAGAGATTAGAAAAGCAAGATGTATTTGAAATAAAAGATCTTTTCATGCCGCTTGTAGCCATGACAACAGGGGTCAATGGATCACATAGCAAAGATTAAACCTAATCAGAGTGTACCTGCTCTAATACCACTTGATAGGGAAAAATGAATTGATCTCTTACAATTAATTAATTAATTACCCAAGTTAATTAATTAGATCAAATTTCATACAATAGCATGACAGCACAAACAAATTACCAATTATACTAAATGCAACGAAAAATAAATTTGACACAAGTGATTTGTTTACGAATGGGGAAAACCACCAAGGCAACACCCCACCGGGTGATTTTAAGGTCACCACTCCCAAGAATCTACTATTATCAATCACAAGCGATAACAAGTATAAGGAATCTTACCAAACCCTTTGGCCTATCCCGAAATACCAACATATAGTTAAACTTACCCCAATACTTAATCAGACTTATATTGTAGTGGCAATCTTTCCGTTCAATGCACGAATCCCAGTACGTGACTAACCAATGATGCACAGATCCCAATATGTGACTAACCAATGATGCACGAATCTCAGTACGTGACTAACTCCAGCAACTTGAAGAGGTTGTTGGCTACAAAGTTCTTCAGTTCATCAAGAATGAAGATCAGGAAGCTCCTTGGTTACAAAACCCTTGGCGTAAAGACGCAGTAACTTCTTTAGAGAGAATAATGAATTAGGGTACTTTCTACATGCGTTCTCCTCGTATGACGACCTTTAAAACTAAGCCTTATATTTGTCTAGGGTTGTGAAAAAAGAAACCCTATACAAGTATACAAGCATGGGCCGAGAATCAGATCTGGAATTTCTGATTTCGTAAGTCTCGATAGAAACAGCTTGTGTCGAGCTTCTATCGAGCTTCAACATTAAATAACGATAGAAGTCTTTCTGACGAGATTGCTGTCGAGTTTTAATGAACAACTCTTCTTCACTTGTTTCTTGGTTAGATCTTCATGGCTTTAACACTTGACTTGAACAACATGTTTCTTGAAGTCTTAAACACATCCTAGATCTACTCAATTACAAGTAAAGTGCATTTTGTCAAAGGATTAGCCAATTTCATAAAATATGTCCCTAACAATTTTCATAGCTGTTTAGGAATTGTAAGTGGAAGTACAATACTAAGTACAATATGTAATGAAGAAGATGACCAACGAGACTGAATCCACATTCTTACAAAACATAAATTCAAAGAGAACTAGTCTCTGTATTAGCCACATCTCAAACCATGGTGCTTGGAATACTCCAAAATTGATAAGGTTCAAATTTATTATATTAAGAAAGTTGGAACTAATTGTCACATTGGTCTGCAACTCTACATATATATGATATATCGGCT